>NC_080083.1:27753286-27860786 GCF_949987535.1 Balaenoptera acutorostrata
GGGTAAGTCTCATCTCCCATCCCTTCCCACAGTCTGCAGCCACCGCCCCAGTAGCCAATGTTCAGAACGATAATACCTTCCAAATTCGGCAGTTCTACTCGCTCACCATCCAGCTCTAGCTTTAAAGAAATACAAGGAGTAAGTTACTTCAGGGCACGCTACTTCCAGACATAGTCACTTAGAATTCCCATCCATTTTCATACACATAAGATGTGACAGCTGGTATGAAGACTGCTTCCTACTCCTCACTCCAGGTAACCTGGCCTTTCTCACCTGTTCAATGTTTACTGTAATAAATGGATTATAACAAATGAAATTTTTTAAAAACCAAGGTCATCAAAGAAATCCTTTTTTGTTGAATCCCCTTATATTTTCAGGTTTTATATAACTTGCTGTTTTAATAGCACCTCACACTCTGCTTTCTGGGAACGAGACTACTTCTCTGGATGTTCCTCCTCAGTCACTACTCCCAACCTCACGTTGAAGGCATTCCACATAGCTATGTACTGGGCTCCTTTCTCTTCTCTACACACTCTGGATTGAAATCTGAGCCACTTCTATCTTGCTAATTGCCATCTCTGTGCTGATGGCTCTATTTTGCTTGTCCAGGAAAGTGAACTGGGCTAGATCTGTATATCTAACTGCCCACAAAACACTGCCAACTGACTGTGGCACCTAAAACTCCCATGCACAAAACTGAGTTAAGCATCTTCTCTGCAATCTACTTTCCCAAGAAAGAGTAGCACCACCCCCCACCCCGCCCCCAACGCCACAAGCCTAACCAGAAACCTGGGAACTATCTTTGACTTCTGTGCCTTTACTCTCTATACCAATTAATCACTAAAAACAACTGATGGGCCTTCTTCTAAGTATCCATCCTTCTCCATCATTCCTGACAGTACCCTAGTCCAGCAGCCCATCATTTCTCTAGCTTTACTCTCCTCTTATTCATCTCTCAAAGACTGGTTAGACTGATACTTATCCCCTTATTACATCCCTTCAATGGCTTGACTCAGTGCTCATGATGAAATCCAAGTTCCTTAACAAGTCACAAGTTCCTCTGTGATCTTGGCCTCTGTCCATCTGTCCAGCCTCAGCTCTCTTACCCTTTTCTCTCCCGCAAGCTATGGTCCAGCTTGAACACACTCAAATATGTCACGTTCTCTCTTGTCTCTGGGCCTCGGCACATGCTGTTCTTAGCCTAGAATAATTTTCACCTCTCTTCACTTAGCTAAGTTTTATTTAATTTGCAGACTGCAGCTCGTCACTTCTTCCAGAAAGACTTCCTTGTCAGTCACTTTCCCTAGACAGTTTCCAGTCCCTGGGTTATGTACTGCTCTTATCTATTCTTCTAAGACCGCATATTTTCCTTATCAGATCACTTCTCATGCCATATTGCAATATGGTTTAAATGTCTTTCTTCTCTCCAGACTGTAAACTTAGTGAGACCGAGGGATTTATCACTGTACAGCTAGTACCTAGAACAGTGCCTGGCATTTTGTAGGTGGTTTCACAAAAAATTTTTGTATAAATAAACTATTAGACAAAAAAAAAAAAAAAAAAAAAAAGTGCTACCTTGTATGCTTCACTCTACCCCTGCTATCGAAGCCCAGGAAAAAGGAAATACGATAAAGCAGAAGGAAACATTTTCTATGGCAACGCTCGCCATTCCTCCTTTGCCGTGAGCTCAGCGTCTACCTCACCGCAGCAGCTTTCCCTGGTGAGTGTATAGTCAGGCTCCTCCCTCCGGGCTCATTTTTCACTCTTTCCCTAAGTTGTTTATTGTTTGGCTCTTCCCTTCTTACTTTTTTTTTTTGGCCGAGCTATGGTATGTGAAATCTTGGTTCCCCAACCAGGGATCAAACCCACGCCCACTGCAGTGGAAGTGTGGAGTCTTAACCACTGGACTGCTGAGGAAGTCCCCCTTTTTACTTATTTTAGTAGTTCCAGGTTTCTCTGTATTAATGTCTTTGCCATTGCTATTAACCATTACAGATTCTTTTCTGAAGCAAGCAAAGAATACATATAAAACTTTGCCAATATCGTGATGCCAGGGTGCTGTAGCAATAAGCAATCATGAATATCCTATCTTTACTGCTCATACATTTCTATTTTGCTTTGGTATGTAAGAGAGATACATCACAACCATAATAGGAGTTAAACTTTGGGCTTAAACTTCCTCTGAGAGTCCATGATGAGTTAGGCACTGTGTCAGAAAACTTCACATGGACGCTGTTCAGAGTCTGTCTAGGTAACAGACTCTGGAGTTACATAAACCTGGGTTCAAGTCCTGGTTACCTGTATCCTTGGGCACTTTGTAAATGTGGGCAAGTTATTTAATTTCAAATAGTTTTCTGCAAGATGGGAATATAATAGTACCTGCCTTACAGGTTGTAGTGAGAATTCAGTGTGTATATGTGTATAAAGCACTTAGTAAAGCGTCTGGTACACAATAAATACTCCCTATGTGTTAGCAAAATATGTTAATAGAGAATTCAGCATTTTCATTAAGAAAAAAGTTCATAATCCAGAGACCACCTAGAAGTTTAAAAGCTTACCTCAACTTTTTTATTCAAATCTTTACATTCTTGCACTAAACAGTCTTTGGTTCCATAAAATAAGTAAACAGCCTATGAGAAATGGACAGAAAATATGATATTAAAGCAATCTAACAAGCCCTGTAAGCAAGAAAAAGACACTGAACCAAAGCTCCCTGATGTGATGGTTGAGTCATGTATCCAGAGCGGACTAGATACAGATGGAAGAAGGGGCACCATCACTTCTGAGTTTAATTTGCCCATTTTTTCAGGGGAATGTAGGATGGGGTGGTTTGTGCTTAAATGCTGTTTTCTCCCAGTTTATCCAAAAAGGTACACCTTATAAAGAAATACTATGTTAAAATTAGAAAATTCCACCTTTTCCTACTACTTCAGATCACTTAATGAAAGTAAGACAGGTAAATCTAGCAAACATTTTATAATCACTTTTGAATACAGAAAGGTTGATGGAAGCACTGAGATGTTAATTAGCAACTGTATAAACAGCAATTCTTATTGCCTTAGTAACTATATTAATAAAAGGGAGCTATTTGTAAATTTGAAATATTTGTAAAACAGAACCAGGAACAAAATTGTTTTGCATCTATTTTTTGCATCCTATTGCTCAATTACCAAAAGTCATTAAAAAAATTCCAAGACAAAACTTCCACCAAAGGAATCAATTGTACTAGAAACCAGAGATCATCTCAGTTAAAAGTGCAGTAAACAAACTGCTCCTTTTCTTACCTCATCTGCCTCTTAAGAGTTTTTTCAGGCCAATGGAATCTAGTTTTCCATTAATGACTTTACCAAAAATTTATCCTACCTAAACTTAATTCCAATTCTACTTGTCATTTAAGTAAGATAAGCTCTCATATATTCCATTTAGTTGCCATCTAAGCGAAATATGCTGTAAAGCGTTCCGACTCTGAGTTAAAAAAATTTTGTCATGGTTATGAAATACTTTAATAAAATACATTTAAGGATCTAATTTGACAGTCTTACATAAAACAGAACAGGTAAATGTTTCCATAAGTTAGTTCTATCTCAATCTAGTTGAAAGAGTGCTAGATATAATTGAACTCTTGATTTTTACTGTACCTTAGGTGATAAGCAGGAAAGGTTATTTTATCCAACACACCTTATTAAGAATTCTGCTAGAAAACAGAGATGGTGCCTTCTCACGATGAGCATGAAAATTGAGGGCCATAAGAGCATCAGGTCCAACAGAAAAATAGTTGTTCATTGTGAATTCCTGTGGAAAAGGGTAAGAATAAGCAACAGATTATGCTTCCATCCAAACCTGTGTTATATAATAAATATGTAAATCTTAGTCTTTGTGTTATGAAAATTGAATACTTTCTGCATTCACTTTTTGCGTAGAGTTATTTTATGCTATCCAGTGAAGTTTCCAGAGATAAAGCTTCAGTTCAAAGGCTGATCCTATAAGATATAAATTTCACTTTCCATTTCTGGTTAATATGCTACATCTAAATGGCTCTACCTTGCACCCAGGCTTTCCACTCCTGTGTTCCCATTACATTTGCTTTTTACTTCCATTGCAACTCTCAGGCTCTCAGCTTTTTCAGTCTCAATCAGGCTATTGGTCCCCACTTAACTTGTCTTACTTCCCAATCCAGCCTGGATTCCCTCAACCTAGCTGCACTTGGTCTTCTTCCTGAGCAATACGCTTGCATTTCTGACTTCTTGTTCAGTGGGCCACAGACTCAAGGTTGACATGCCCAAAATCTTCATGCATTTTCTTCCTATTCAAACCTGAAACTCTATTTTTCTTATCTTGGTTAATGTCACTTCTATACATCCCGTCATAAAAACTAGAAATCTGGTAGTAATGTTTTTTTCTCACTTCCCCTAATACCAATCAGCTGCCAAGTCTTGATCAATTCCACCTCTAAAACGTCTCTGAATTCTCCTCATCCTAAGATTCCCTTTTTTTTGGGTCATAGTGCAGGTTTCTAAGCTATTTTCACACTATCTCTAGAGTATCTTTTTAAAAGTACAGACCTGCTATCTCTGTATCATTTGCTATTTACTAACCATGATGTGCACCCTCTCGCCTCTATTTCCTCTACCTGGGAAGCCTTTTGTTCCTTTCTCTGTTGATCTAAATTGTATTTACATGTTAAGGACCAACTCCCAGGTCACTTCCCCTGAAATATTTCCAGTCTGATCTACCAGGGTGGAACCAGGCACACCTGCAGCCTATTTCATAACCAGCTCCCTAGAGATAAGGACCTGTCGCTGCGTCCCACCACAGCACCACAGTGGAAGCACTCCATCATACTTGTTGAGACCACTCGAAACTGCAGCCCTAAAAACATACCTTGAGTTTTCTTAAGTTGTAGTATCCTTTATTTGTTACTTGAACTTTCCATCTAAAAAACAGAAGTTAAAAAAAGAATCAGTAATTATTACCAAATTAACTGCCAATTAACTATAATTATTACCAATCAACTCTGGACACCTGGTAGATGAGGTTCTTCTATTAAAATAGCATTTGGAGAAATAAGCACATTAAAGTGAGTATGTAAGTTTTGGAATGAGTACTCAGCCTAATTTATGACTTCAGTCCTTACATAACAACAAAATATACAGCAACAAAATAAAACACCAGTATCCATGTATAAGTACAACTAACATAGTTTTTTACATTTAAATTACATTTAACTTTACAACTATACAAGCCTTCATTTATAATCCAAACAATATTCCCAAAGCTCAAGAAATCTGCTTTTGGGGGGAAGTATAACTTACCTATCTAGTTTAACTCCATCTGCTTCCATCACGTTTCTTAAGACTTGTGTGACTGGGATTTCTCCCGCATAGCCTGTACCCCAACCCAAGGTATTAGATAGATCGTTGCCCGTTCCCAGAGGCAAGACTGCAACTTGTGGAATGTATTTCTCTTGTCCCTACAATATAGAAGATATATTTTTGATTTTTCTCTTCAGACTATTTGTAGGGTAATAGTATTTGGTAAAATTTAAAGCCAAAGCAATAAAGATACAAATATAATAATAACTCCTCAATCACAATATTTAAAATTGGCAATGTCTTCTAACATTCATCTGCATAATAAAAAATATAAGCACAAATACTGTATAGTTATCTTAGAAGTGCTTCTGTGAAAGGCAAGTAGGTCTTGAAGATGGATACCTTAATCTTCATTTCATCAACTGCATCCAGGACCCAGCCCACAGTCCCATCCCCTCCACAAACAAGGACTCGAGCTGAGTAATAGGGAAGAAGAGTACAAAGTTGCAGGGCTTTGACAGGAGGAGTTTTAGTAACATCAAAAACCTAGATGTGAAAGAAAAGGAAACAATTATTTTATCTTACACTGTCATCCATCTGTGAGGATAATTTCCTTCTAGATGAGTACATAGATATGCTTAAATAACAATACTGGCTATGATGTGTTTATCTTTAACAATATGCCAGGCACTATGCCAGACTATATTCACTGTGGATCATCCCAATGTTGACCCTACAAAGCACGAGTAAACCTCATTCTACTGACCAGGAAATGGAGGCACAGGAAGGTTAAATAACTTGCCTACGCTTCCTCTGATAATTAGGTGCTGATATACAAATTCAATCCTGTAGTTTATCCACTACACAATACTGCCTCTTTGCTGTTCACATAAAACCAGGCCGTGCTAAGTTCACCTTTAACTAGTGCTTCATATTTTATACAGGATTTAAAAACTCCATTACTAGTGCAAGTTAGTACCAATTTCTGGAAAACAATTCTGCAATATGCATAAAATGACATAAAGGTGAAAGGATCCTTGATACCTATAATTCTGTAAATGATCTAGGAAAATATTTCAAAAGACGAAAATGCCCTGTGTGTAAAGATATTTAGTGTGGCATTATTTATAATTGCACAACCTTAGAGAGAAACTTGACCTCCAACAGCAGGAGACTGGATAAATACGGATATATCCATTTGATGATTTCTTAGTCATTTCATACATAATTATGAGGACTATGTTGCAACACAGAAAAATATACTTTTAGGTAAAGAAAACAGAATGTAAACTTGTACCTAGATTATTGTTACAGAAATGCTAATATGTAAATGCACAGACAATTCACGGAAAGAACATGGGCAAATGAAAACAACTGATGTATTTGTGTGCAGATAATGCAGGTGATTTTCTTTCCTTTTATTTTAAAATTTTATTCATTTATTTATTTTGGCTGTGCCACGTGACTTGCAGGGTCTTAGTTCCCTGAACTGGGATTGAACCCCAGGCCACGGCAGTGAAAGTGCTGAGTCCTAACCCCTGGACAGCCAGGGAACTCCCCTTTCTCTTTCCTTTTAAAATTATTTTTATATTTCCTTAAGTTGTGTAATGTTGAAAGGGAAATTACAAATTAGAAAGAAAAATTATTGCATTTATGATTGTTGTACAATGAGTTGTTTAGTTTTTCAAAATAGAAGCCGCTAACATGTCAGCTCAATCTTAATGGTCTGAGTCTTTTATTCTTACATTTAAAAATGTCGGTGTGCAATTACTCCCAATTTCCAGCAATCACTGTTTCACTCTGTTTCTATAGATTTACCCTTTCTGAACATGTCACATAAATGGAATCATACAATATGGGTCCCCTGCATTGGGCTTCTTTCACTCAGCATGTTTTTGAGGTTCATTTATTGTAGTGTGTATGTACGTATCAGTAGCTCCTTTTTATCACTGAATAGTCCACTCATATGGGTATATCACATTTTGTTTTATCCAGCCACTGACTGATGGACAGTGGGTTATTTTCACTTTTTGGCTATTATGAATAATGCTGCTATGAACATTTGCATAAAAGTGTTTGTGGGATATATGTTTTTGTTTCACTTGGGTAGATTCCTAGAAGTTCTAGGGGGTACGGTAAATTTATGTTTGACTTTTTTGTTTTAAAAAAATATCTATTTATTTATTTGGCTGTGCTGGGTCTTAGCTGTGGCATGCGGGATCTTCGTTGCCACATGCGGGATCTTCGTTGCCACATGCAGGATCTTCATTGCGGCGTTGTGGGATCTTTAGTTGCGGTGTGTGGGATCTTTCAGCTGTGGCATGTGGGATCTAGTTCCCTGACCAGGGATCGAACCTGGGCCCCCTGCACTGGGAGCACGGAGCCTTAGCCACTGGACCACCAGGGAAGTCCCTGTTTGACTTTTTAAGAAACTGCCCAAGTGTTTTCTAAAGTTGCTGCAGCATTTTACATCCCCACCATGAGAACCCCTCTTTCTCCACATATTTGAATGGCTCAATACTTTCATAATTATTATTCTTCCCTACAATCAGATGATTACTGGTTTCAAGCATTAACAACCCTTACAATTTAGGGAAAATGTAAAACTAAAAATGAAAAGATTAATACAGAAAGGAAGGTTTTCTCTTTGGTTACCTGTACGGGATTTAGGAGGATCCTGAATTCTCCCAGCAGTCCTTCTCCCATATTAGTTCCACTACGAGAGTTGGCCAGAATTATTAATGGAGTCCACTGCTTTCCAAGCTTAGACGCTAGCTAAAAAAATTAATGTGAGTGGAAAGACCTTAATATCTCAAAGATGGTGAGCAGTTTTTCATTTCTTAATAACAACAGTGCTGTAAATCTGCTGAGAGAACAACAACTATCCCAATCGATACAATATAAAAATCAAAGAATTCTAAGAATGGAAAAGTTCCTTAGAAATGAACTAATTTCTGCTTAATATATAATTCTCTTCTACATTATTCTAGATGAGTCATCCAGTATATCCTTGGATACTCATGTAAGAAGAAACTCACTAACAAGGCAGCCCATTCCACTGCTAAATCAAATTATTAGAAAGTTCTGACTTAAATTGAGTTAAAAATCTGTCTTTCAACAACTTTCATTGTTCTACTTTTGACTCCTGAGGCAAGGAATAATTTCATTTGTTCTTCCATATACCTGTTGTGTTCAAACACCTGAAGCATTATATTGTTTATTAGTCTTGTCTCCCAGGCAACACGTTTCAACCCTTCATAGAATGGACGTTGATTTTCTCTGCTCTCTTAACCCTGACTTTCCTTTTCTGGATGAATTCTAATTTTCAAGCTTTTTTTTTAATGGGGTATTCAGAAATAGATTCAAGAATCCAGAACTGTACAAAGCCCAAAGTCAAATGAAATTAATGTTTCTCTAATCTAACCACTTCTTTCCTCTCCCCTTCTCCTTGTGGGTATAACATTAATGAAGATGTTCCACTGTTTTACTTAGTGATTCTCATCCCCTATGATCTCAGATTGAATTCAGATACGTAAGAGTTGTCCATTTAAAAAAAAGTATCACAACAACATTAAACATGTTTTTAAATTTTAACATCCCTCTTTCTTTTGCAGGAACATTGACAAAGATGACATTTAAGATATAAAATCCGAACTTGGAAAAAACAGAATTTAGTTTTAGAATGAAATAGTTTAACTACTTTGGGACATTCAAGTAGGAAATAAATGCAGATTTTACAGTTTTTCCTTCAGAGCTACATGAAGACTGAAAGATGTTTGTACCAATTTTCATACATATATATACTGCCAAGCTTTAATGCTCACCATTATCTGTGGGAGCATCTAATGTGCAACATAAACTTATCTCCAGGCACCCTACGTGAGGTTCCAAACGAAAAAATTCTTTTAGAACAACGTTTGAGGAAAATCTCTGTTTTCTTTTCACTGACAATAATCATGAATCCCAAATCCAGCTGTTCATCAGAATCATCTGAGGACTTAAAAAAAATAGATTCCGGGGACTTACCCTAGATCTACTAAATCAAACATGGTGATGGAGGTGCGCTCAGAAGTCTGTATTTTTAAAAAGCTCCTCAAGTGATTTGGACTCAGTGATTTAGGAACCACTAATATGATTCTTCTCACACACACAGTTGTGTTTCATACACTGACTTAAATAACTTTTTGGAAATCAGTTACATAAGGAAAAGTAAACTCTGATTACCATTGCGTAATCTGTTTTTTTGTCTTTACGCATCTGATTAATGGAGGTTAAATAACTTGGTGGAATGATGAGGTTTCTGAATTCTCCAAAATCACACTGTTCATTCTTTAAGCTATTTTTCATACACTCATCATGTACTGTTTTCTGACACCAAATGCACCTGAGGGAAGGAAAAAACAAAGACAATAATTAACTTTAAACCACAATCTTACTCATCTGCAAACCAATCATTTTTGTCAAAAAAACCTGAAATAGTAATTTCATCATCAATGAAAAAATCTGGCAAATAAAAAATTTATAATTGTATCTGAACAATAAACTTTTTTTTTAACGTCCCTTTTTTTTTTTTTTTTGGGGCCACGCGGCATGTGGGATCTTAGTTCCCTGACCAGGGATCAAAACCGTGCCCCCTGCAGTAGAAGTGCGGAGTTGTAACCACTGGACCACCAGGGAAGTCCCTAAAACAATAAACTTTGAGCATACTTGACAGTTTAATCTAACAGTGGTTCTTAAAGTGTGGTCTGGGGAAGATCCTTTCAGGGTGTCTCTGAGGTTAAAATCATTTTAATAATAATATGTTATTTCACCTTCACTCTATCCAAAGTATACAGTAGAGTTTTCCAGAAGCTATATGATATATGCTAAATCAACAGACTGAATGCAGAAGTAGATAGGAGGCGCTAGCTGACTCCCACACCAAAGAAATGTACCAAAAAAGTAAAACGATGCCCATCTTCTCACTAAATTTTCACAAAAATATTTTATGTTACCATTATTGTTATTTTTAAAATGAATATTTAAACAATTTCTCAGTTTTAATTTACAACGTGGTAAATATTAGTAGATATAATCCACATAAACAAAGCTGGTCTAGAACAATGGTTTTGTGTACTATCGATTTGTGCTTTGGCTGGAATAGGTTCATGAGGCCTAAAGACCTTCAGCTTAAATGCCCCACTGGCCTGCGTCCTTAAAAGAGTTCCTCAGGGTACAGTTTGAAAACCTCCTGACTTATAACCATCTGTGAACACTTTAGCAAATATAGTAAAATAGTTAACTTCTTATTGGCAGTTAATATGAAACTAATCTATATGTTTGTATCTGAAGTACAGACAGATATTTATGTTCAAATTTGCCTCTATATTTGAACGCATGCATGAAACAAGCAGAGAATAGTGCTGGCAAAGGCCCTGGGTTTCTATTATTAATCTGCTAAGTATTTAATCCACTCACAGATAAGGCAAATCTAACTGCACAGACAAAAAGAGGTCAACAGAATACAATGGTTATAATTAAATAAATAAAAATAAGAAAAAAAGAGGATAAAAACTTTCACCCCAAGGTCAACTCTCTTGGACTTCTATTTTAAGGTTTTTTTTCAGCTGGATGTTCAGGTTTATCAAGTAATTACTGCTATTAACTCAAGAATCCTATTTACTGCTGAAATTACAATTATCTGCAGGATCTGTTAAAGGGAAAACTGTAAATTAACTTGCATGATAACCTTGTTAACACTTGTTTTCAACCTAAGCTTGAGAAACTACGATAGACTGCTAATGCAGCCAAAGTATACCACCTCCACCTACTGCTCTACTGTTAACTTTAAACTAGTATATTATTACTGAAAATAACCTGAAAGGAAACCCACTGAATTATTTCACAATGGTTTCCTCTGGGAAGAAAAATGGGACCGAGGGATGAGAAGAACATTCTCTTTTTACTCTATGTTCTTTTGTATTGCTTGAGTTTCTAAACACCAGTATGTATTCATGAACTACTTGCATAAATTTTTAAAACTGTATTTTAGATGATATTGGCTTATGCTTTAGAATTTAGAAAATACAGAAAGACATAAAAGTCATCCAGAGATAGTTACTCTTAACTTTTTGATGTATTTATTCTCAGTTTTACAGTCCCTATATGTTTATTTTTCAGGTTAGGGATATGATGTATTTTTTTTTATTTTTATTTTTTTTTAAAGTATGCATTAACCTTTTTTTTTTTTTTTTTTTTTAATTATTTATTTATTTATTTATTTATTTATTTTTGGCTGTGTTGGGTCTTCGGTTCGTGCGAGGGCTTTCTCCAGTTGCGGCAAGCGGGGGCCACTCTTCATCGCGGTGCGGGGACCGCTCTTCATCGCGGTGCGCGGGCCTTTCTCTATCGCGGCCCCTCCCGTCGCGGGGCACAGGCTCCAGACGCGCAGGCTCAGCAATTGTGGCTCACGGGCCCAGCTGCTCCGTGGCATGTGGGATCTTCCCAGACCAGGGCTCGAACCCGTGTCCCCTGCATTAGCAGGCAGATTCTCAACCACTGCGCCACCAGGGAAGCCCTGTATTTTTATATATATATCTGGACAGTACTTTTCTTTGGAAATTATATCATTAATTCTGTCCTATGCCATTAAGTATTTTTTTTTTTAAAATTTATTTATTTAATTAATTAATTTATTTATTTTTGGCTGTGCTGGGTCTTCGGTTCGTGCGAGGGCTTTCTCTAGTTGCGGCAAGTGGGGGCCACTCTTCATCGCGGTGCGGGGACCGCTCTTCATCGCGGTGCGCGGGCCTTTCACTATCGCGGCCCCTCCCGTTGCGGGGCACAGGCTCCAGACGCGCAGGCTCAGCAGCTGTGGCTCACGGGCCCAGCCGCTCCGTGGCATGTGGGATCTTCCGAGACCAGGGCTCGAACCCGTGTCTCCTGCATTAGCAGGCAGATTCTCAACCACTGCGCCACCAGGGAAGCCCAAGTATTTTTTAAAAAACATGGTTTGTTAAGAATGTATTAATATCATATCACATGGATATATCATAATTTTTTGTGAATTGATTCATGGTCTATATTCATCTTTTACTAGGTTTTAATAACTGCATGTACTTTTTATTTATGTAGGATATCAACTTCTTTTCTGTCATAGTTACTACAAACATTTCAGTTTTCTCTTAAATTTACCTTTTAATGTACTTTATTTTTTGCTAGACAGATCTGTATTTCCCTTTGTGGTTTATTTAAATGCTTTCATGCTCTGAAGTCCTTTACCTTTCCAAATTAGATATTCGCCTATAGCTATTCCTCCCTCACACTTCAGTTTTCATATTTATGCCTTTAATTCAGTGCTTTTTTTTTCTGCTTTTAATTTTATTTATTTGTTTATTTATTTATGGCTGTGTTGGGTCTTTGTTTCTGTGCGAGGGCTTTCTCTAGTTGTGGCAAGCGGGGACCACTCTTCATCGCGGTGCATGGGCCTCTCACTATTGCGGCCTCTCTTGTTGCGGAGCACAGGCTCCAGACGCGCAGGCTCAGTAATTGTGGCTCACGGGTCCAGTCGCTCCGCGGCATGTGGGATCTTCCCAGACCAGGGCTCGAACCCGTGTCCCCTGCATTGGCAGGCAGATTCTCAACCACTGCGCCACCAGGGAAGCCCTAATTCAGTGCTTCTTAACCTTCTGGGGCTACAGATTCCACTGAGAATCTCATGAAAGTGCCAGGCTTCCTGGAACCTTATCTATGAACTAAGAACTCCTG
Source organism: Balaenoptera acutorostrata (assembly GCF_949987535.1). Lineage (NCBI taxonomy): Eukaryota > Metazoa > Chordata > Mammalia > Artiodactyla > Balaenopteridae > Balaenoptera > Balaenoptera acutorostrata. Next base: position 27,766,345 of record NC_080083.1, read on the forward strand.
CTTCAATCCATCTGGAGTTTATTTTGGTATAGAGTGTGATATGAAGAGTCAACTTTTACTTCCTCAAAGAGCACTTGTCCTAGCACGATTTATAATCTTTTCTACCCTACTGATTTGTGACACCTTTATCATTTAATAAGTTCTCATAAATTTCAGAAAAGACTCTTTTAACCAAGATGATGGCTATTATCAGCCTTTTCTCTGTAAAGGTAAAGCCAAAATACTTACTCCTTATTCAGCTTTATATTTTTCCTGAGAAATACCACAATCAAAACCGAGACCTGTTCTCGTTATATATTTTGTAATTGGTATTTTATTTGACCTAGATTTCAAACCTGATGGGAAAATAAGACATTACTAATAATGTCTTGATACTTTAGTTTTAGCAGTCATGTCTTTGATTGTTTATGATCTTTATTCTTTCCCCAACTTTTTATTTTGAAAAATTTTAAACCTACACAGAAGTCAAAAAAGAATAGCAAAATGAATACCCTTAAACCAACCCTTAACTCTGATTCTTAAGTAACATTTTCTCCCACATTTTCTCTCTCTCTTTCAAAATAAACTCATATTTTGCTGAATCATTTGAAAGTAAATTATGGACATTATGAGATTTCACCTTTCAATACTTCAGCAAGTATTTCCAAAAAACAATGATAGTCTCCTTGCTTTTACACACACACACACACACGCACACACATATACATATATTTAATTTTTATTGGAGTATAGTTGATTTACAATGTTGTGTTAGTTTCAGGTGTACAGCAAAGTGAATCAGTTGTACATATATCCACTCTTTTTTAGATTCTTTTCCCATATAGGCCATGACAGAGTAGTACTGTTCCCTGAGTAGAGTTCCCTGTGCTATACAGTAGGTCCTTATTAGTTTCTTGCTTTTTTAAGTGTTTTGCATTAAAAAAATTTTTTTTACAGGAACACAGGTAAGCCCATCACCTATATTCCAGCATTAATATATTAACTGTAATTGCTTTGTTTCATTTCTATCTATCCATTAATCTATCTTATTTTTGGTGCATTAAAAATAAATCGCAGACATTAGAATATCTCTTAAACACCTCGGCAAGCAGGCATATCATTACCTTGAGTTCATTATTTGTTTATAGGTTTTTTTCTTTCAATGTAAAATTTATATATGATGAAATGTGCAAATATGTACATCTGCTGAGTTTTGACAAGTAAACATAATTATGTAACTTATCCTTATGAAGACACAGAACATTACCCTATGTACCATTCTTGTGCAGGAGTATGACTGTTTTATTAAAAAAAAAAAAAAAAAGTTTTCTCTAAAGTTACCTGTTCACAATAGCTCTCTTCTTTAGTATGCTGGAAGAGGCAACAGAATTATATGTGAAGCTGAGATGGTCATCTATGAAATTCATACTAGAATGGGGTTGGCAAACTACAAATACATCTGCCTCCTAATTTTGTGAATAAGTTTTATTGGAATATAGCTACGCCATTCATTTACGTACTGTCTGTTGCTAGTTTTGTACTATGATGGACGGTAGAGTGAAGTAATTATAACAGATCATATGGTCTGCAAAGCCTGAAATCCTTAGTTTTGGCTCTTCACAGAAAAAGTATGCTCACCTCTGTTCCAGAAGATAATTTGGTATCCTTTCATTGTTTCAGATAATTAATGAAATGAATAAACATTAGAACCCAGAATCATAAAGTTTAAGATCAAAGCCTAGAGTAAAGCTGCCAATGTAATTACCTTCTAAGAGTCAGAAGCTTGTTTTATTAATCACTGTGTGTGTGTGTGTGTGTGTGTGTGTGTGTGTGTATAGGGGGGTGTAATGAAGAAAAGGCTTTATAAATAAAAGATTTTTTAAATAAAGTGTTTTATAAAGGTCTTTATAAATAAAATACAATATAAACCAAAAAGTTTTCTTAATGAGAGACAGAACACTATAAGGAACAAAGGTTTATTCAATAAACATAATGAATACTTAAAAATAGAACTTAATTTCCTATTTTAGTCAGAATAGAGGTTAGAAGAAACAAAAGAAGTGTGGGGAGCAGTGATAAGATGATACTAGGTGCAGACATACTCTGCCGTGGTTGGGGCAGAGGCAGGAAAACACAGAAAAGAAAGAAGCCTACAGGGAAAATAGGATCCAGCACAGTGCCTGGCACAAAATATATGCTTAATATGTGAAAACTAAATAATGACAGTGAGTATAAATTAAAAGTCCTTTGTCCCTTATTCTGTAGCCTTTAAAATCAGTTACCACCTGTCATATGGCCCTTCAAAATGCTACCTTGTTGAACAGTCTTCATAGTTCACTTGAAATCTTAGACTTCCCAAAAATGTGATGCAGACACAGAAGGAGCCCTCCCCAGGGCTGGATAAAATCCAGAGAGGGACAGTCTTGTCTGTGTTTAAAGGTTGTAAATATTTATTCTGTTCCTTTTTCCAAAATATCTCATTCCTACAGAAGGTCACAGCAGACTGTAATCCTGCATAAAATTATCTGCCAAAATAAATCAGAACATTGCAAAATACATACTATTTCAGGACACTGTGCTCTCTTCTCCTGGGAATAATAAACACTTCCTGAATTATACAGGAACCATTCTTACCACGGGTGAGGAGTTCCAGCGTGCTGGGAGCAGACTGCTCAGTAACCGGTAAGAACAAGCTAAGGCAGAAAAGCAGACCTATCACCGCCATGTGCATTGTGCTCAAAGGAGGGAACAAAAAATTAAGGACAGAAGCTCATGTTTAAGAAGTACATAAATAGAGCAGTGGTTCTTGAACTTTAGAATTATCTGCAGGGCCTGTCAGGCAAAGAGTGTCGGTTGCCAGCCCAAGTTTCTGATTCAGTGTGTCTGGGCTGGGGCTAACACTGCCAGGAAAAATAGAAGATGCTCAGTTAAATGTGAATTACAGATAAACAACAAATAATTTTTTGGTCTAAGTATGTCTCAAATATTGCAAACATTTTATTTTGTATTAAATACAAATATTGTATTTTAATTTTGTGTGCTAAACCTAAATCTGTGTTAGAATTTGCATTTGTAACAAGTTTCCAAGTGATACTGATGCTGCTGGTCTGGGGACCTTACTTTGAGAACTACTGAGATATAGGATATGATATCATCATTAAGAAGGAAAAATTGGGGGCAGGGGTGAGTAGATTAGGGAAGTGTTCCTGGAGTAAAGGGCTCAAGATGAGTCATTAGGATGCCTAGCGGGACTTCCCTGGTGGTCCAGAGGTTAAGACTCTGCACTCCCAATGCAGGGGGCCAGGGTTCACCCCTGGTCAGGGAACTAGATCCTGCATGCCGCAACTAAAAGATCCCGCATGCTGCAACTAAGACACGGCGCAGCCAAATAAATTAAAAAAAAAAAAAAAAACTTTAAAAAAAATTTAAAAGGGATGCCTAGAATCTAGCCAGGAGAAGGATACTTAAGCCTTGAGGAAAAAAAGGGTAGTATGAAAAGGGTATTTAAAGGAAACCACAACCAGCCTGATGTTGCCGGTGCATAAAGCTTAATGCAGATGGTGGTAGATAAGACTAGATGGGCAGGCAGGGTCCAGAGAGCATGAGGACCTTGTATACCACGTTAAGCACTTGGAGTTAACACTGAAAGACCATCACTGTAAGTGATGGGGGTAATTGAAGGGTTTTAAACAGAGCAGAAACCCCAATCAGATATGCATTTCTAGAAAGATCATTTGGTTGGAGAATCAGAGCACTATGATTATTTGTTAAGGAGTATACGAAATGCAGTTAAGATATTTATAGAAGCCATTTTAATCTAATTCTGCACAGACACAAAGAAGGGAAGGAAATAAAACAATATTCAATTCATGCCTTCTTTCCAACTAATCCCAGTTCTCCAAGACTGAAGCTTAACTAGGGAGACAAGTATGAAATTTTTTAAGACACTGGTAACCTAGCTCTCACTGATGCCAAAAAGACATCTAAATTTGAAAGATATCAAGTAATAATGGTTATAAATCTCTGTAGTTGTTTAAAGTATATATTTTGGTAACTTTTAAAGTCTAAATCTGAAGTATAAAATTATTTAAAATAAGATTTAAAAATAATTGTTGATATAACAATGCTCATGCTAATTAAAAAAAGGATTTTTAAATAAAATAAACAAAATATAATCAAAAAAGTAACTTGCTATCTCATGCCAGCTTTCTATTTCTGTTCTTAAACATGTTTAGGGACTTTTCAACTTGTCAGAAACAAAACCCATCACAATGAAGATGTCCAGACTTAAGGCAGAGAAGAGGCTAGGGGTTAGTATTCCTAACCCTGTACTGGGGGTTAGAAATTCGGGATGCCAGTTCTACTTTACCACTGAGTAAATTTCTCTGAACTATCAAATTCTCTCAAATGTCAAATGAGTTAGAACAGATAATCTGCAAAGCAGCATCTCCTTTTATTACCAACCTCTAACATGAACAAAGGACATCTCCACCTATTTTCAGACAATATTTAAGAACACAAATGTGTTGTCCAGTGTGTACTTAAATGCTCTTAAAACATTCTTGGATTAATCAAAGTCATTTGTCTAAGATGCTACAGGTCCTGAAAGACCATCTGGCAAAAGGAGTGTTCTTTTGAAGTGTATTTCACTATAGCACCGAATATAGATTAGAAAAGATACTTAAAGTGCTCCCCTGGAATGACACTTGTTTTCACTGTACTCATAACACAACACCCAGGATGAATCAGTTTTGAGACTCTAGGGAAAAGTTAATTTGTTCATACTTCATTTTTCCTCATGCAAAATGGAGCTAAACAATAGAAACAGAAGCTAAAATATAACATACAGTGGCCATAAAGTATGTGGCACTTAGAGACCTCTGGATGAAAGTTAAGAGCCAAGTTGTATTACCCAAAAGGGCAAGTTGGCTAAGGAGTGTAGGCTAGATGAATCAACTAGGCAAATGACCATTGCAAAGCTGCCTCACTGTATAATACCAGGGCTAGTTATTAGCTTGTGTCCTCTAAGTGGGCAGTTGAGGCCATTTGTGGAGATCAAAGCAGGTTGCTACGCCCACTCTTTGAAATCCTGACTCCCTCCAAGCATTGTGGGACAATCAGTACCCACAAAGGCCATACCTGTAATCGCAGAGCTTGGGTTGACTGCCGCATTGCTGCTTGCAAACCACACAGTAACTGCACAGGGGCACGTTGCCCCGGATCCAGTGGTGGTGCATGGCGTCCAGGGCCTTGCTGTCATTCTTGAGCATGATCTCCTTGCAGTGGAAGCGCTTATCGGCCTTCTTGAGGCAGCCCTCGTCCACGCGCAGCCCGCAGCAGTCGCAGAAGGCGCCCTGCAGGATGTGCTGCGCGCACACGCAGCAGTAGGTGGGATGGCTGAACAGGTCCGTGTCGCGCCACCCATGCTTGCTCTTGCGGAAGATGTCCCTGCGGTGCAGCTGCCGGCGCGACCGCTGGAGGCTGCACCAGAAGGTGATGAACACGGGCAGCAGCACCGAGCACAGAGTCCACAGGACCAGGTGCCCGTCGGCAAACAGGCCCTCGTAGGGCGCCGGCCGCTTCTCCCCTTCCATCTTCGCCAAGGACTATTTCTAACTAGGAGAGATACGGGCGGGTCCACATCGGGCTCGCTGTCCCCGTCCCGCCCTCCTTCCTGCCTTTCAGGGAATCCCAAAAGCGCCGTCGGCCCAGGTGGCTCCGCTCTCTCCAAGGAGGGGCACGCGCGCCGTCTTCCCCGCGGCCCGACCCCCGTGCCTCCGGGTCGCCGGGCCGCGGACCTGAGGCGCCGAAGGGGCGGCGCCCAGGGCTATCACGCTCCGTCCCCTCCCTCCTCCTCGGGCCCGGCCACCGCCTCCTCACCTCGCCCGGCACGGGGAAAGGCGCAATCACAATGTACAGGCTGCCCCCACGGAAAGGCCGGCGCTGCGCCTACTCCTTGGGCGCGACGGCGCGCGTGGGCCGCACGGAGCCGGCTAGCGCCAGTAACCGTTAGCCCACGCCCAGCAAACACGAGTCCTGCAGCTCCCGGGCCCGCGCGGCCTCCCTCAGGCTCGCCCCCGCCCACCGCGCGGCCCCGCCCCTCTCGCGAGGCCTCGGGGGCCAGGGTCCCGGCCGCCCGCCCCTCCGGCCCCGCCCGCCCCTCCGGCCCTACCTATCCTGGGGCGGTGGCGCGGCTCGGGGGGCCAGGCTGCGGGCCTTCCTCCCACCCTCGCGCCGCCAGGAGGCCTGAGGGGGCGTGCGGACACCACTGGAGCTGCCCCGGCCCACTGGAGCCGCGGGCGAGGGAGGGGCCTGCGGCGAGAGCTCGGCGGCTGGGCGGAGGTGTGAGGTGCGACCGGAAGGCCGAGAGGCCTGAGGCGGTAGGGCCGTGGGGAGGGGGAGGAGCTTGATGGGAAGGGCGAGCCCTGTGGGCGGAGTAACAATTAGGTCGGGGCGTTAGAGAGGATGGATGGTTGAGCCTTCTTAGTGTGTAATCAGCGAGAGTTCTAGCATGAATGATTTACACAGTATAAATTAACCTTTTCTGTGACTTCCAGCCTCACTGGTGGAGGTGGGAGCTGGCGCAGTTTTGAGCGTTGTAAGGGAGAAAACTGACAGTTTTGAGAGTGTTATGTACTGATAGAACAGGACAATCCAAGTAAAAAATTGGTAGCTGTCACCTTCGCTCTCGCTAGTTACTTATTAAACAGAAAGCTGAGGGCTTACTATGTGCCAAGCACTGTGCGAAGAGCCCCAGCTCTCCCAGAGTGCCAGGACTGTTGAAACATGCCTAACAAGGATTTATTAGCCCTGTTTGTAATGGCTTACTGCACGCCAGCTTCAATCTCTGCAACCACGCGCCATGCTAAATTTATCATCCCCATTTTACAGATGAGGAGAACAGAGGTACGTGATTGTTGTCACAAACCCAATGTTGGGGCTGAGATCACTTTGTTTTAACTTCGTCATCGAAGAGAGAATTTCTCTTATTTTGTTACTTCTCTGAGAAACTTACCCTGGACTGTCTTGTTAAAAAGCAGATTCTTATTTCCTTTTTCAGGGATGAGGACTGAGAGTCTTCATTTCTAATAACTGGTCTAATGTTGATGGTTCCCAGGCCACACTTGGAGTGGCAATGCTGAAACATTTAATAACCTGGATTGTGAAGATTGAGGGAGGGCATGCGGTGAAATGGGAAGAGCAGTTAGATGGCATTATGAGGCCTGGGCTCAGATTCCTGCCCTCACACATCTAATTATGTCTTCCAGTGCTTCTGTTCATCTCTCTGCGCCTCAGGTTCCTCATCTGCCACATGGGACAGTTGGATGAGATCTCTAAAGCTTCCCTTCCCCTCTGATAGCCTTCATGTGTATGGAAATATCGTTGTCTTTTATGAATCCTAGTTGAGGCAGAGCCCTTAAATTAGTTTAGATTTGGAAAGGTAACAAAAGAATATACTTTTAAAAAGTGAGGATTCCCCCTCCCCATTCCCATTATAGAACATTTGGGAAATACAGAAAAATAAAAAGGAAGAAAAAGAATCATCCATCTCTCACCTCAAAGACACTCTGTGTTTGAACATTTTGGTCTATTTTCTTCCATTATTTTCTATGGAAACAATGGTTTACTTTTTTGTACACATAATTTTGATCATATGGTAGATATAGTCTCTATCTAGCTAATTTTTCATTTAACATTACAAAATAACCTTTACATGTTTTTATAAATTTGTATTTAATGGTTGCATAATATTCCATTCTATGAATACAGTTCACAGTTTATGTAACCTTACCTCCGTTGTTGGCTATTTAAGTTGTTTCTAAAATATTAGAAGCAACTGGACCGCCTGCCCCCGATGTCAGAACACAGAGGTCATCCGGGATCCCCTTCACCGCCCTCCTGTTTGCACCTTCTGTTTCCTAGGTCCTGTGACTTCCCCGTTCTTGGTGAATTCTCTAGTTTTTGTGGAGCACATCCTTCAGTAGCTTTTAGAGCAAGGGAACATGGGAAGCATATTTTTGAGTCCTTGCATGTCTACAAATGTCTCTCTTCCACCCTCCATACCTGATTATTTATCTGCATGTAGAATTCCAAGTTGGAGATAATTTTCCTTCACACCATTAAAGACAGTTCTCCATTTCTGCTTGCTTTTAGTGTTGTTGTAGAGATGTCTGACGTTACTCTTATTCCTGATCCCTAGAACGCAATTTGTTTTTGCTTTCCTGAAACTTGTAGAATCTTCGCTTTTTCTCCAGTGTTCTGAAATTTCACCAAGATGTGCCTTGGTGTGAGTCCGTTTTCATCTATTTTGCCAGGTTTGCTGGACCCTTTCAGTCTGGAAGCTCATGTCCTTCAGTTCTGGAATTACTTTGTTGATTTCCTCCTGTCTATTTTCTGTGTTCTTTTTGAAACTTCTGTTATCTGGATGTTGGACCTCCTAGACTGTTCTCTCTCTTTTTATTTTTATTTTATTTATTTATTTATTTAACATTTTTATTGGAGTGTAAATGCTTTCCAATGTTGTGTTAGTTTCTGCTGTATAGCAAAGTGAATCAGCTATATGCATACATATATCCCCATATCCCCTCCCTCTTCTCTCTCTTTTTAAAATAGACTTTATTTTTTAGAGCAGTTTTAGATTCACAGCAAAATGGAGCAGAAAGTACAGAAAAATTATCCACATCCTGCACCAGAGTGGTGTGTTTGCTACAATCCATAAACCTACATTGACACAGTGTCATCACCCAAAGTCCATAGTTTGCATTAGAGTTCACTCTTGGTGTTGTACATTCTGTGGGTTTGGACAAATGTATAATGACATGTATCCACTATTATAGCGTCATACAGGATATTACTGTGCCCACAGATCATCTGGGTTCTGCTTATTCCTTTCTCCCCAGACCCTCACCCCTGGTAACCACTGATCCTTTTACTGTCTCCGTAGGTTTGCCTTTTCCAGAATGTCATATCATTGGACTCATACTGTGTGTAGCCTTTTCAGATTGGCTTCTTTCACTTAGGAACATGCATTTAAGTTTCCTCCATGTCTTTTCGTGGTTTGATAGCTCATTTCTTTTTAGTGCTGAATAATATTCCATTGTCTGGATGGACCACAGTTTATTTATCCATTTACCTCTGAAGGACATCTTGGTAGCTTCCAAGTTTTGGCAATTATGAGTAAAGCTCCTAGAGACATCTATGTGCAGGTTTTTGTATGGACATAAGTTTACAAATCCTTTGGATAAATGTCCTCTGTTTAAACATTTTTTTCTCAGTTTTTTTTTAATCTCTCATTTTTGCTCTAATATTCTAAAAGATTTTCATAGCTTTATTTTTGAATCTTTTTATTGAGTTTTTAATTTCTAAGAACTTTTTTGTTGATTTGTTTTCTGAGTCTTACTTTTTTACAGCATCCTATTCATGCTTCATGGGAGCAAAATTTTTCTCTCACCTCTCGGAGGATACTGTTAGTTATTTTTTTCCTTCCTCTCCTTGCCTGATCTGTGATTGCCTCAAGTTGCTTTTTCCTATAGTTTCTTTTGTCTTCATGTTCCATGTCAGAGGCTTTCTCAGATGTCTGATGATCCTCCCGGTGACTCTTAGGCACCTTAAGATTTGAGAACCGCTGCTAGAGTGTCTCTTAATCCCTCAAGCTTGTCATCCCAACTGAAATCCCACAGAGAAAAACAACACATATTTCAGTATTTTTCTCTCCAGAAGAATTGGAGCTTTTCTCTTCCAGTTACAGGCTTAGCCCTTTTCCTCAATGAAATATGACAGTAGCCTTAGAGGTGGTTTCACGAGTTATTCAGTCCATGCTCCATCCCTCATGTATTTATTTGTACCATCTTATATTACTACACCTTTGCCAATGCTGTGGTCATTCCTGTTTAGGCTGGAGAGAAGCCTGGCAATAGTCGTCAGGGACCTGGTGAGACCTTGGCCATCCTTACCTGCTGGGCAGATGTAAGTTGAGGCCAACGTCCTGGCCCAGAGCAGAAATTATAGCCTGCTCGGGGAAGCATGCAGCAGGCCGGAAAGGGCCCTGTCCAAGGCTAAACCGTCTTACCATTGTATTGCTGCTCCAAAGAGGAAGGTGTGTGTTTGTGTAGCAGGACTGAGGACATGTGAAAGGAAACTCAGGGCGTGGGGTGTGGAGACAGAGCAGGGGAAAGCAACTCACACTTAAAAGGGGCCATATTTTATTTTCTAATGAAGACGTATTTTTATTTCAACAGTATATAAAATTATCTTAATATGTGTTTGGTTAATCTCGATATCATTTGGTCATTAAAAATTTTTTTACAGGCTTTCTATCATGTGTCTGAGAATGGGGAGGGTATGCAAATATAAAGAAGAGTGATTTCACAGAGAAGGAGGAATAATAATAAAACAGTAATAACAGTAGTTTCCAGGTATTAATTACTATATCTGTCAAGTACTTTACATACACTTTCTCTTTAAAGTCTCAAAACACCTTAAGATGTAAGTTTATTATAATTATTATTCTTTTTTAATAGTGAGTAAACAGTGATTTGGATAGTAAAGAAATGTGCCCAATGTCACACAGCTTCAGTGTGACACAGATAATAAGTTTCAGAGCCAGGATTCAAGCCCAGCTCTATTGATAACTCTGCAGCCCACAATCTGGACCATTATATCACTCAGCCCACACAGCAGATATTCATTCACTTTTGAATGAAGCATCTGGCAGGACCCTATTATTAACTTAGACCCAAGAGCACCCAGATTTGGACACACTGACCATCCCATTATACCCCCTGTATCAGTTATCTGTTGTCAGAGTAGTGCTGTGTAACAAAGTGCTCCTAGCTCAGTGGCTTGAAATAACAATCATCTAGTCTTAAGGGTCTGCAGGTTAATGGGAGGCTCTGCTACAGGTGGTGGTAGCTGGAGGTCAGCTGAGTGAGGCTGGGCTGGGTGGGTCTGCTGGAGGCTGCACATCTGTGTAGACACTTTCCATGTGAGTTAATTCTGAGACACAGCTTGAAGGATGGCAGCTGTCTGGGGGAAGCTTTTTTTGTAGCAATGGCTGCAAAATGCAAGAGGGTACACCTAACTGTGCAAACACATTTCCCGCCTCTGTTTGTGTCATGTCTGCTACCATCCCATTGTCCAGAGCAAGTCACGTGGTTGGGCCCAAAGTTAAGGGGCAGGACTGCAAAGTCATATGGTGAAGAGCATAGATGTGCAGTGGTGATGGTGAAGAACTGGTGCTAATAATTCAATCTACCTAACCCAAACCTAACATCTGCCCACACAGTGTGCCTGTAAATTAACGTGTGGGTAGGTACACATGAGATTTATGGAGGTACTGTTATGAATAGTATACAACAATTATATGTGCATGGTAAAAATATAGAGTTTATAGTCTAGTGGGAAAGGGAGCCAAAAAAACTAATAATAAAAAAGAAAACAACTGCAAAAAGGAATGTTAGAATTTATTTTATTGGCTCTGGGCCTAAAGAATGTACACACATTATAATTCTCTTGAGACAGATTCAGCAGCTTTCTATAGAAAAAAAACCACAGATGTTCCCTTGTTTCTGAAGTTTCTTTAGCTCACAGAATTTGAAATCACTGTCTTATCCTATTGAAAGAGTATGCAGTGTGATGGTGTTGAGAGCTTGATGGTGTCAGCTTTATCACTGATCTTTAAACATTTAAGAATTTCTTTTTAAAAGAGATGGGAAACCCACATGAATGAAAATATCAGTTATGTCAGGGTGCTGTGATATGGGTGGTAGCACTCTTCCTTTATATATTCTTAAATGTTGTCAAATTGGTAATGTAGCTTTCCCATGTCTCAGTATCTGATGAGGACCTTCAGATCAATTAAAATCCTAGAAAAATAGTCTGAGGCACTGCAGTGCCACCTCTCTCCACCTCCAGTGGATTCCCTGGTATTCTTGTCAACTTTTGGAATGGTGAATGTTGGTGGCCTGAAGTGTCTTTCCCCTGACCTTGGTTGTCCCAGGTTCTTTTCTCTACTCTGCCACCTTGTGGATTTTTTGGGAATTGTGTCTTCTACTGTGAGCCCTGTTGACTCACCTAATTGATCTGGCTGACACTTTCCCTAGAAAGGAGCATAGGCAGGTAGAAGAGAATTCTCCCCACCAGAGTGACACTCACAATCAGGTTACCCTGCTCTTTCAGTTTTTCTATAGTTCCCCCTTTTGAGATGATATCTCCAGAGCCCACCTGAAAGGTATTTGAATGACCCTGCCAGTATCACACCTGAGGGGTCCTCTCCACCTGAGACCTTGAACCAGCATCCCAGGGTGGGATACAGGCTTTCTCCAGTCTCACTTCTCCTGTCCACCCGAGGTTCCCTTTTCTTTCTCTCTCTCTCTCTCTCTTTTTTTTTTTAAATTAGAAAAGTAACACAGGACTTCCCTGGTGGCGCAGTGGTTAAGAATCCGCCTGCCAATGCAGGGGACACGGATTCAATCCCTGGTCTGGGAAGATCCTACATGCCACGGAGCAACTAAGCCCGTCCGCCATACCTACTGAGCCTGCGCTCTAGGGCCCGTGAGCCACAACTACTGAAGCCCCCGCGCCTAGAGCCTGTGCTCCACAACAAGAGAAGCTCGCGCACCGCAACGAAGAGTAGCCCCAGCTCGCCACAACTAGAGAAAGCCTGTGCGCAGCAACAAAGACCCAACACAGCCGAAAATAAATAAATAAATAAATAAATAAATAAATAAATAATCGGAGAATATTAGAAACAATATTAAAAAAATAAAGTAACATAAGCTTACCTAGAGCTTACGGTCCAGTGGAGGAGACAGATTTTAAAAAGTAAACAAAGACAACATTTACCCATTACGGGGAGTGCTGTGAGGTAGAGAGTCATGCTGGTGGTGGGGTGGCAGGGAACCTTCATTAAGTATGCTGGTAAAGACAGGCTTGCTTGAGCAAGAGAAATTACAAATTGAAACCTGAAGACTGAGAAGAATCCAGTCATTAAAAGAGGGAGGAAGAGCATGTGCAAAGATCCTGGGTGGGAAAAAGCTTGTTAAGTTGAAAGTAACGAAGTGTAGCTGGATTGGCATGAGCTGTAGGGGTGCGCTTGGAGTGGGGTTGGAAAGAACCACAGTCCCAGATAACACAGGGTCCTGTAGTGCATGATAGGGATTCTGATTCTGTTCTGAACCCAGTGGGAAGATAAAGAAAGATTTGTAAGCAGGGAGGTGATGAGGTCCACTTTATATTTTGTATTTCTGTTTCAAGAAGACCATCATTACTGCTGCATGGAGAATGGATTGAAGCAAACAGGGAGGGAAGCTGGGAGACCAGTTGGGAGCGTGCTGCAGCAGGCTGGGTGAGAAGTAGCAGTAGCCTAGACTCTGGTAGTGGCAAGAGAGATGGAAGAATCTGGACCCACACTGTTCAATGTGGTAGCCACTAGCCACATGTGGTTACTGAGCACTTGAAATGTGCAAGTATAAAATACACACCAGGTTTTAAAGACTTCGTACAAAAAAAAAGAATGTAAAGTATCTGATTAGTACTTTATCTTGATTACATGTTGAAACAATAATATTTTACATATTTCATGTTAAACAAAATATAATTTTAAAAGTTTTACGTGTTTTTTTACTATTAAAAAATGTGGCTACCAGAAAAATTTAACTTATGTGGCTTGCATCCATGACTCACATTATGATTTTATTGGACAGTGCTGATACAGACAACAGTTACCAAATTAAAAAATACTTTTATACTGAATTTACATTGGATACATTAGAAATTTCTATCTAGGCATAAATTTTTTTTCTGGTCCATAGAAGATGTTTATTTGATATAACAAAACAATGCAGTTAGTGTTTGTTCCAACCACAAAGAATAAAAGGAATAAAAAACTTGACAATGCACATAAAAAACCAAGATGCTTCGTGTGACACGTATATTCCTAAAATAGTGCTCCTAAAATTTCTCAGTTATTGAAAACTGTATGAGAACAGAAGGATGTTAATAGCAACAGAGTACATAAAACCAAACATCTAATTTTGAGCAAATTAACATGAGGCAACTTTGCTAACAATGCGTGATTTTTTTTCCTTGATAACAGTCGGTTCAGACTATTTTTATACCAGCAGAATGGGCAGAACACTTAAGTTTAATATCAGTTACACAACATTAGCATAAACTTGGGCAACCACCGATAGGGGGTTGTTTTCTTTTGAGCTGGCAAAGTAACTACAGAAATATCAGATCATTTCTCTGAACTGAGAATTTTATCCCTATAAATGCCACATACCTTCCACACATATTTTTATAATGTATTTAATAATTTATGTAATATATATTGGTGATTTGAATTTAAAAAGACTTCAGCTTATTGAGATTTTATTATCTTTATAAAAATAAACTTAAGCGTGGAGTAAGGCTGCTTACAGTATTACTGACTTACTGCACAAGGCCCTTTTGGGGCATAATGGGAAGAGCACCAGGCTTTAAAAACAGAAGAATTTGGCTCGACTTCAGCAAAATGTGTGAACTTGAACATCATTTCACCTCTCTGAACCCCACTTCCTTACTTGTAAAATGAAGATGAGCCATGCATCTCATCCCTTATCCCTCATCCTTAATCACACCCCACGTGGTAGGTACTGTTATTCCCTTTGTACAGGAGAGGAAACTGAAGTTCAGAAAGGATAAGTGATTGACCGAAGGTTATGTTGCTAGAAAGAGGGGAAGCCTGGGCATGAACCCTGGTCTATCTGGGTTCAAGGTCAGCTGAAAAAAAATTTTTCCCCTCATTAGGCTCCTTGCTAATTTCCCTGCTAATTTCTGAAATTACTGGGGAGGTCAAAATGGATTGGTGAATGGGTTTTGGAAAAATGTCATAAAATATGTAAATGTGAGAGGTGATTAATTCTCAGTGAAACAGTAGGAACATAAACTACAGAAGCTACAGATAAACACAAACTACTCCATGTTGTATATATAGACATATCTATTTAAATGAAATGGTTGTCATGTGTTGCTTTGTCAAATTCAAGCTCCAAAGGGATGATTTCCTTCCTCAGGATGAAAATTTATAGGAATTCAGAGGAAAATATTTTCGTGATCATACTGAGAATTTAGCGTCAGATGCGTTTAGCATCATGCTGTGAGTGCTGTTAGTCAAAGCATAAACAGCCTTTGGGCCGGATGTGGCTTTCTTCAAGTAGGCTGGCTCTTTGACGGGGGGATTCATTCTGTAACAGGAGGAGAGAGGGATCAAGGCAGGATGAAGAGGTTATTTGTGCTTGTGCTGTCTCTCACCTTACTGATTTTCTTCTCAGGTGAGCATTAACTCCCGAAACCTATTTCTATGCTGACAAGATAAACTGGAATAAGTCTATTTTATATTTTTAAAGTATTTTTTCAAAATTTCAAATAATATGTAATGTATAATAATTAAATGCTTCTTTTTTTTTTCTTCCTAAGAGCAGGCTCCCGGAATTGGTATAATTAGGGATAAATTATTTTTTTAATCTTTAAACATATTGAACACTAATTCTCAAAAATGCTGATAAATCTTCAAGGATACCATCTTTTAGAGTTTATCTGAGATCATCAGAATTTGATATACTTTCTTTTTTCCTTTTTTTTTTTTTGGCCACGCCGCGTGGCTTGTGGGATTTTAGTTCCCCGACCAGGGATTGAACTCGGGCCCACTGCAGTGAAAGCAGGAGTCCTAATCACTGGACCGCCAGAGAATTCCCTTGATATACTTTTATTATAATAGTATCTTTTAGAGTTTGTGTGTGATTATCAAAACTTGACAACTTTAATTATAATATTTTCTTTGAGGGATCGTGGGTGCTTATCAAGTTTAATATAATCTTATTGTCATGGGGGAATTTTCTAATAACAACTTAAACTTGATTTAGTGTATTGAGGATTTAAAAGAATCCCACCAAAGCAACCCTGAGGGACAATAAACACACTGACCAGAGAACTGAAGAAAATATGTTTAAAGAAACATGTTCATTAAATTAACGGCCACCTTTAGAGGAATGAGCCATGGCGGCAGCAGGTAAATATGCTTCAGTTGTGCAGCTTTTACTCTGACTTAACCATATCAGAAACAATTAAAAATTCCCCTCTGAGCCCTCTGGAATGCCACGTCCTTTGGGACAGGTCCCTTTGAAAGAACTTTTGTGCGTTGACCCAAATTGGACTTGCAAATGCTTCGCCTTGGACGGTGAGATGGAGCATGGATGCGTGTGTCTGAGAGTCCCTAAGGTCCCTTCCTGACTTTTTCAGGGGCCTCCCCGATTCTGACGGAAAAGCGGGCCAAACAGGTCCTGAGATCCCGCCGCCAGGACAGGCCGAGCAAACCCGGGTTCCCTGATGAACCCATGTGGGTGAGTTCCGGGCTCTGGCTCTGTGAAGGGAGAGAGAGATCATTTGAATGCTTGTTCATTATGAAACCAAATGAGATGCTGGTCCCAGCCCAGCATGGGTGCTGGATGAAGGTTCTGTAGAGTCGCAGGTGTAAGGTGATCTCACCTTCTTATTCACGCCTTTTCTTCTCCGGAGGTGCCAGCTCTGCTCCCCTACTGTTCGAACAGTATTTAAAGTGGAAACAGTGGGGCCGATGGTGGGAGTCCAGAATCCCGTGTGGGCGGCTGGGTGGCTCCCCTGAACGGGTTGCTAGGGAGCTGTGCCCTGAGGCTGGTGCCAACCCCATCTTCTCCCTCTTCCCCTGGGTGCCGGGCAAGCTGGACCAGCACCCCCGGCTAGTGATGCTCTGTCTGGGTAGGCGGAATCTCTGCCCCTGCTGCCACCAGGCTCCACCCTCACCTCGTGCCTCTGAGTTTGGTCTTTGGCCTCAGCTCTGCCCTGTAGGTTTGTGGAATCCACCTGGTCTTTCTGAACCAGGGCACCCTCCCCTGCCTTCATTCTGTGACTTGTGGTGGGTGCTACTAGACCCTGCCACCCTGGCCTCAGGCCAGTTCGGGCCCGGCTTGTCTCTCCCTCCCATGACGGAAGTGCTGACATTCCTGGTATTCTTACCCCACTCAGGTGAAGGTAAGTAGCAGGGACCCAGGCAGAGTCAGCATGTCTGTGAAGCCGTGTCTGTGGTCAAGGCTGGTCTCCCACCTGTGCCCACATCAGCTGGGCCGCATGCCCACCCTCTGTTCATTGCGTCTCTGTGTTGAGGCCCAGAGGATGTGCAGCAGTACTGGCCTTTGCTCCCTGCAGAATCATGGGGGTAGTTGGATTAGTTCATTTCAAAGTCTCTCAGTATGATGCCGGGTCGCACAGTGGTGAAAAGTACTGGCTGTGGGCAGACTGTCCCGGTTTGAATCTCCCCATTTTCAAACTATATAACTTTGAAGAAGTCTCCTCACATTTCTGTACCTCAGTACTCTCGACTATGAAAAGGGGGTAAACAATATTATTACTTATATTTCTATAATATTATTATTATAAGAGCATGAAACAACTACTTTATGAGAATAAAATAAAGTAATTCATAGTAAGGCACTTAAAATAGTACTCAGCAAGCAGTAACAACTCCTTTGAGTATTAAGTAGCGGGGACAGGGGGAGGGGGGGCGAGGCTGCAGACAGTCACCTGGGTTTCTGCTCAGAGTTGGTGACAGACACAGAAGAATCAGCAAATCACTGTTTCACAGAATGGCTTAGAAACGAGCAAGCGATTCAGGCTGTTAAGGGTGGACGTGGCTTTGTTCTCCTTGGTAGGAGAAGTCAGAGGTGGCTGGAATCTCCACACACAGGTGGAAGGGGGCTGGGAGGTGGGCCGGCGCAAGAGCAGGAAGGGTTCGGGTACGTTGGACTTTACCTTGTGTTCAGTAGAGGACAATCAAAGGATGTCTCGAATGGGGGAGTGCACAGTCGGGTTTTAGACAGATGGTTTGAGATGCATTTAGAAGAGGGCCAGGATTGAAGTCTGAGCACACCAGGGCTCAGAGGTGGGCAGAGACAGAGGATCCCGAGGGGATGAGAAGGAATGTGAGGGGATGTTGGGGGAAACCAAGCCTCCAGCACGGGGGATGCGGGTTGGGAAGGGGCGGGGTGGATGGTGAGGGGGCCAATGGGGAGCAGGATGCCTGGCTCGAGGGCCCCTGGGGAGCTCCAACTGGCTCTTTGCTCTTTTGGGGTGATGTCTGGAGGGGCCGTTCCAGAGGCTCTTCCTCGGGGGCCCTGGCGGCTGTGGGAGGCTGGTTCAAGGGGCTCTGAAGCAGCAAGGCCCCTCCAGGTGCTCAGGAGACAGGCTCTGCTCAGCTCCAGAGTTGGCTGGGTGTTTTCTCTGCCAGCATCTGGCCCTGGCTGCCCTGAGCTCTGGTTGCGGAACGGCGGCCTGGGCAGGGACTGGAGTGGTTTAGGCATCAGGCAGCATGTGGGTGTGGGTGTTACGGCTCCGCTTCCGCCCCCAGCTTCCTTCCTCCCCCCATGCCAGCTACACACCGTGCTACACTTTATCCCCAAACGCTGCTTGGTGTGGTCCTTCCCTGCCCAGAACTTCCAAGAGCTCCTTCTCTGACCATTTCCCTCTTCCTGGCTCCTGGTCATCACCTGCCTTCATCTGTGACAACCCTCTGCTTGCCTCTGGCGTTGCTATTTTACTGAAAATCTGGCTTTTTGGGTTTTGTTGGTTTTGGTCATCTTTTATAGGCTTGACCACCACTGACTCATCTTAGCTGCCTTGAACCTGCCTGGTCTAGTTTCTGTGATTCTCTCTAGACTCACCCACCATTTCCCACCCATCCCGTGTATGGTACAGTCCTGTATGTCCGTCACAAAGACACTGACCTGTGTCCAGAATCCTCAGCCACTCAGTCAAGTTTGGAAAAATGCCTGTGTGACCTACAGTTGAAATGTGAACATAAATATACAATAAGTTATTTGGCGGCTAGTCTATACCTGTAGTTCTCATCCAGGGGTGATTTTGCTCCCCTGCCCCGGGGACATCTGGCAATGTCTGGAGACGTTTTTGGTTGTCACACCTGGTGGGAGGAGGGTTTGCTATTGGCATCTAATGGGTTAAGGTCAGGAATGCTGCTAAACATCCTACAATGCACAGGGCAGCTCTCACAACAAAAATGATCTGGCCTGAAATGTAATAGTGCTGGGGGTGAGGAACACTGTCTATGATGATGGACAGCCTCTTTCTCTTTTACTGCGTGTGTCACTCTGTGTGTCTCTCGCACTGTCATACATCCACCCACACACGGTACTGGCTGAACCAACACATAGTTTCTGGAATCACATTTTTCTTAGGAGCATGTTTCTTAACCTTGGCCACAAGCTGGAACCAAATGGGGAGGTTAACAATCTGATGCCTGGGTCCCCCTCGCAGAGGGGTGCCCTGCGGTGTGGCCTAGGCATGGGGGAGGGGGGTGAGAGCCTCCTAGGTGGCATCAATGTGCAACCGAAGCTGAGAACCAGTGGGCCAAGCCTTCTGGGGGAGACCCGCCATGGGTAACAGCAGCTCCCGTGGTCCGGTTGGGAATGCATTTAGCTGAGTGTTGAGCTGAGGGTCTGGAGAGTAGATGGGATAGTTGTTCAGATGCAGGTCAGAGAGAGAGAGAGTGAGAGGGTCAGGTGGTCGATCAGAGAGCACTCCTTGCTGACCAAGATGGGCACTTAATTATACTTTACCTCGACTGTGCCCTGCCGAGCACCAGGCACTGAGGACATAGACTAGACGTTCTTCGTTCGTTTGAGATGCTTGTGTCCACTGCATGGCGACGGATGAGCCAGAGCATTCCAGCCCGTTTCCAGTCCTCTAACAAGGTTATCTGGCACACGGGGTCTGAGGAGAGGGCCTTCAAGCTCCACCCGGAAGGAGGAGAGAGGCTGGTCAGGCTTCTTGGAGGAGGCGCCGCCGAGCCGAGGCTTGAAGGATGCGGAGTTTGCAGGCAGTGCAGCGGTGGGCGAGGTGGGAAGAGAGTTCCCCCTCAGTGTGATTCCAGGCGGTGTTCTGCACAAACTGGCTGTGGACTTTGGGCTTTAGAACGAGGATGAGTCCCTTCCTTTTCCAGGAACCCAGTTTTCTCTGTAAAATGCAGAGTTTGGCCCAGAGTCTGACTGGAAGGTTCATCCCAGGTCTCATGTAGAATATGAGGGTCTGGCTAGAGCTTCAGGACGACCGGGTTCTTGGTGCCAGTCAGCAACTGGGAGGAAGAGCCCTGGCAGCCGGCTGTGGACTTGGTGAGGGCCAGAGGGGTTTATCTGGAGGCCCTGGAGGGGCTTGTGTGGGCGTCCTTCTCAAACACCAGGGCCTCCCCTCCTCCTGCTGCCATGCGCCCGGCCTCCTGCACTTGCTGTCTGACCTGGTTCCCCCTTGTGGCTTGTTGTTGACTTTTCCTTTTAAGGGATTTACTGAGAGCAAGATGAATAATACGAATCACTTGTTATATAAAAAGAAGCAATTCACCCCCTTTTAAAAAAATTGCAGTATTTTTTATTGAAGTACAGTTGATTTACAATGTTGTGTTAATTGCTGCTGTACAGCAAAGTGACTCATTTATATATATATATATAACTCATTTATATATATATATTCTTTTTCATATTCTTTTCCATTATGGTTTATCACAGGATATTGAATGTAGTTCCCTGTTCTATACAGTAGGACCCTGTTTCGATTCACCCCTTTTATCTGAGCGGCTGACAGATGTCACAGCCATCCCAGCCTGCATCACTGCTGAATGTAAGCGTTGAACGCAGTGACCCCACGTTTGTCAGCAGGTCACCAGGAGGCCATGAGGTGGGACCTCTGGCCAAGGGAACCACCCTTCCCTGCTTTTTACCTCTTGCCGAGACTACCTTCTACTCTCCTTTCTTTGTGCAAACCATCTGCTTACATATCCCTTTGCTAGAGATGGACACACCATCCTGTGTGTTCAGGATGGTACCTATTGCGTGTATGTGTGGATTGTGTGTGTGAGTGTGTGTGAAGGTTTGTGTATGACTGTGCATGTATGAGGATATATATGTATGTGAGGGTGTGTGCGTGAGGATATGTATGTGTGTGTGACTGTACATGTGTGAGGGGGTGTGTGCGTGTGTATATGAGCGTTTGTGTATGGGTGTGTGTATGATTCTGTGTGTGCATGTGTGTTTTGGAAAAGGTCTTGCAGGATAATTTTTTCAGAAGCTCTGGATTCCAGTTTCCTCTCTTTTGACCTTCACTTGAGAGTGTCTGGGATTTATGGGATGATGGGTGACGGGCACAGAAGGTCCTCTCGGGGCCAGGTCGGAAGGACCTGGCTGTCATAGTGGAGGGGACTTTCATTCTGTACTCAGTGGGAGCCACCAAGGGATTTGAAGTGGGGGAATGATGTGATTAGGGCTGGCGTGCAGGAGCCGTTTAGAGGCTCAGGACACAGCCTCTTGAACGCTGGCCTTCAGTTACCATTATACATGGGACATGGGAAATTACATTTTTGGACATGTTATTGTACCTCCTTCCCATGGCAGCCTGGAGACAGACAGGTGGGCTGGGACGGATGAGTAGAGGTAGTGATCTCTGGGAATGCATGTGCCCTCGGGAGCTGAGCTTTGCGACTCCACTAACTCAAAATTACCGAGGGATGACCGGGTGGGTTATTTCATTTCGCTTCTCCCCTCTGAGGGACTGAGCGGAAGAAAACCCTTTCAGAGAGGGGAGAGGCCATTGACGAGAGTAAATGGATGGTGCTTTGGGGAGGTATTAAGAATTCAAAATGAAAGCACATATGAAGATTTGCTGTAGTCTCTCCTCAGGAGTATCTATAAAACAATGTTATATTCTTGACACTTGGCTTTAATATTGGCAGATGTTGGCTTCTGTGGGATGATAGGTGTTTCAGAAACAGGTTCAGACAAGCTGTGCCCACACATGCAAGGGGCTGGACCGTTTTGACAGCTTATATCCTGCCTATTCATGGCAACAACCGTTCTTTTTTGACTGTGTGGTGGATAACGCATTGAAAAGATCGCTGGTGTGCCCTGCATTGTGGGGAGGGCTGGCTTCCACCCCAGAGGAGTGGGAACACCTTGCTGGCACCCTTGATGGAGAAAGGTAGGGCCTCAGTGAGGATGGGGGGAGAGAGGAAGAGGAGACCCGGCTCCGGGGAAGAAAGCAGGAGGGGTTCTGAGTGCATGGAGGCAGCCGGGGAGGAAGAGGATGAAAGACCCAGAGCTGGGGGATGTGAGCAAGGGTCAGAGAGAGGGGGCAGGTGGGGAGGTAGAGAGGGCCCAGACCTGACAGATTCCCTGTGGCAGGAAATAGCTAACACATTTATTTTATGGCAACGCCTTGACATTGAGTTAGAACTTGTTCTCAGCTCTGTCCTGTGACTACCCTCTGCGGCCTCCAAACCGTAGGAAAAGTCTGCTATGCACAGCAACCTTGTGTTAGTGGTTCTTTGGGGGAATGACAGATGGCAGGTGTGTGCTGAAGGGGGCTGACGAAAGAGGAAGTTAATCGCTCAGATCTGGACACTGCAGTGGTGGAGAAACACGAGTCCCAGATCTTCAGAGATTTTGGGGAATTGGGTTCTAGATGTCACAGGAGTGGGATGGGCACTCCAGGAAGCCTGGGATTCATGTGGGGACACCCCATCTGGAGACATCCGGGTCTCAGCTGAATTCATTTACTACTCTAGGACTTAGGACTTCAGTTTGTGAAGACATCATGTTAGAAGAGCTTGTAACAAAGCCCCAAGATCCTAATGGAGGAGAAACAATCTGAGAATCTGATGAAGACAGGGCTGTGTGAGAAGAGGGACTGGGCTTGTGGTTAGAGGGAAGAAGCTAGGAAAAAGAATCCTGAGCTTTCCCTGGAATGTGTCCTCAGTCATGACTGTGCTTCTGTTGATTTTCAGGGATTAGGGCTGAACTCTTGCAACTCAAAAAGTGGTCCCCAGCCCGGCCGCTGGGCTTCACTTGGGAGCCCAGAGCCTCAGGCTCCTCGCCACACCTGAAGGCGGATCTGGGCCCCAAGGCTGGGTGACCGAGGTGCACATTTAAGTTTAAGAAGTGCTGTCCCAGAGAAGTGGCTCTTAGCCTCCGCTCCTGGCGTCCTGGGGACTGAGAACCAGCCTGCGCTTGTTTTGTTTTGACACAAGGATCCCTCTCCCTTCCTCTAGGCACTCTGCTCACGTGGATTCCTGTTTTCCAGGACCCCTGGCTCCTGGTTTCTCCTCCTGCTTTGTGGTTTTTGCTGCTCAGTTTTCTTTGCTGGGTTCTTAGCCCTTGACGGTCCTTTAAATGTCAGAGCATCCCAGGACTGTGCTCTCTGCCTTTTCTAGTCCCCGAGCTTAAATATCACCTCTGTGCTGATGGCCACACACTCGTGTCTCTAGCCTGGACTCTGTCTGTGAGCTCCCTCACACAACTGTCCACTTGGCTGTTTGCACTGGAACATTTAACCAGCACCTCGGACTTAACAGCCTCAAGAGGAATTCCAAATTGTTGCCTTACACCAGCCCTGCCCTTGCCTTCCACGTTGGGGTAAGGGGGGCCACCTCCTCCTAGTTGCAGGGGCCCCAAATCCAGAATCTGACCACTTCTCACCCTCCCCTGCCACCACCCCAGTCCCTAGAGTGGACTGAGCAATACTCTCTTACCCTGCCTCCCTCTTCCTCTCTAGATCCCTCTGCATCTGTTCTCAGCAGAGCAGCAATAGTCAGTTCTTTTTTTTGTTTTAATTAATTAATTAATTAATTAATTAATTAATTTATGGCTGTGTTGGGTCTTCGTTTCTGTGCGAGGGCTTTCTCTAGTTGCGGCAAGTGGGGGCCACTCTTCATCGTGGTGCGCAGGCCTCTCACTATCATGGCCTCTCTTGCTGCGGAGCACAGGCTCCAGATGCGCAGGCTCAGTAGTTGTGGTTCACGGGCCTAGTTGCTCCGCGGCATGTGGGATCTTCCCAGACCAGGACTCAAACCCGTGTCCCCTGCATTAGCAGGCAGATTCTCAACCACTGCGCCACCAGGGAAGCCCAATAGTCAGTTCCTAAAAACGTAAACCGGATCCCATCTTTCTCCTGCTCAAAACCTTCCGATGACCTCCTGCCTTACTCCAAAAACATCCATGGTCCTATAGTGGCCTACGAGGCCCTAGAGGTCTGTCCACTCCCTCTGCTTCCTCCTTGGCCTCTACCTGCATCTCATCCCCGCCCCCCCACCCCTGCCGCCATTCCAGCCATGCTGGCCTCCTCATTGCGCCTTGAATGTGTCAGGCTTGCTTGTCCCTTCACTGATGTAGTTCAGGCTATGTGGAAAGCAGTGTTGCGTTTATTCTGTAACTTGCTTTTTTTCACTCAATAATACGTCTTGTTCTAGCTCATTTTAAATTGTAGCATAGGGTAAATGTATTATGCTATGGTCCGAATGTTTGTGTCCCCCCCGACCCCAAATTCATATGTTGAAATCTTAACTCGCAAGTGATGGTATTAAGGGGTGGGTCCTTTGGGAGGTACTTAGGCCATAAGGGCTCTGCTCTCGTGGATTGTAAATGGGATTAGCACCCTTATAAAAGAGGTGCCCCCAAAGCTCTCTAGTCCCACCAGCCACATGAAGATACAATGAGAAGTCTGTGACCTGAAAGAGAGCCCTCACCCACCCGTACTGGTACCCTGATCTTGGACTTCCACCTTCTGAGCTGTGAGAAATAAATTTCTGCTGTTTATAAGCTGCCCAGTTTGTGGTATTTCAGGTTATAGCAGCCCGAATGGACTGAGACATATTACAACTTATTTATTTAGCCCTTCCTGGAACAATGGCCATTTTACTTATTTCCAATGATGAAGATCCTTGTACACATGTGTGTTTTGCAGAGTTCAGTGATAAGAAACAAAATTTCTGAGTCAGAGGGTCTACGTACTTCCAGTTGAAATGGGTACTGCCAAATTGTCAAACTGACTTACCAACTCGCACCAGTAGTGTGTATGAGAACACCTAGATCCCTGTACTCTTGTCAACACTTGATATTATGAAAGTTTTGTGTGGACAACTTTCAAAATGGAAAGAAATCCTATCTCCTCTTCTATCTTCATATGTATATGGAGACATGTTGCCCAACAATAATGACATTATTTTCTCCATGATAAAATTTGGGACAAATTTATACTTTTTATTTTCATGCTTTTTGCTATTACTTAGTATATTAGTTTCTTAAGGCTGCCATGACAAAGTACCACAAACTGGATTGCTTGAAACAATAGAAATCTATTTATTTATCTATCTATCTATTAATTAATTAATTAATTAATTTTTAATGGTCGTGCTGGGCAGTGTGTGGGATCTTAGTTTCCCCACCAGGGATTGAAACTGCACCCACTGCAGTGGAAGTGCAGAGTCTTAACTACTGGACCACCAAGGAAGTCCAACAATAGCAATTTATTCTCTCACAGTTTGGGAGGCTAGAAGTTTGAAATCAAGGAGCTGGCAAGGTTGATTCCTTCTGGGAACTTGGAGGGAGAATCTGTCCCATGCTTCTCTCCTAGCTTCTGGTGTTTGCTGGCAATCTTTGGCATTTCTTGGCTTGTAGCTACATTACTCCAATCTCTGCATCTGTCTTTACATGGCCTTCTTCCCTGTGTGTCCCTGTGTCCAAATTTCCTTTTTCTAAGGATGCTAGTCTTTGGATTTAGGGCCTACCCTACTCCAGTGTGACCTTGTTTCCAAATAAGACCACATTCACAGGATTCAGGTGGACATGAAATTTTGGGGGACATTATTCAATTCAGGACATTCAGTTTTTTATTTTTAATAAATGTATGTGTAGTTTTCACCAAAAACAACAGAGGAGAGGGTTTAAGAGTGGGACAGCAGAGTGCTGAGTCTGAATCCCAGCTCACCACTTACTGGCTATCACATCCTGGCCAGGTTGCTTAAACTCTGTAAGTCTCAGTTTTCTTATCTATAAAATGGGATATGATAATCAAACCTACCTCAGAGACTTACTGTGAGAGAAGGCATGCAAAGCACAGTGCCTGAGTGATGACATTGGCTCTCATTCTTCTTGTTTTTTACAAAGCAGCAGCTGAATAAATACTTTTAAAAATATAACAAAACAAAAACCTCTTTGGCTCCCCACTGCTTATACGATAAGGGCCAAGTATCTTGGCCTGGGAGACAGACCAGCCCTAAGCCACCATTGTGTCCCATTTCCTGCCACTTGTCCAAGGCCATTTATGCTCCAACCACCTGGAACTTCTCATTGTTTTTCAAAATAAACCATCTTCTCCCTGGTCTCAGCATCCTTTCACAAATGATTCCCTTTGCCTGCAGAGCTATTCTCCATTATTTATGCCTGGTACCCTCCTCTTCATTCTCAATGTCACTTTTTCTATCTCCCCTGAGTTGGTCCTGCCCTCCTAGTACTCACTCACAAAACAATACTGTATATAGGTACATCTATATGTATGTAAATTTCTAGAGCAAGGTCTAGAAATATGATCAGTTGACTCTTAATTGTGTCATCTCATTCAGGAGGTTAAGATTGCAGGTACTGATCTAGGAACTTTATATTTGACGTTTAAATTTTAAACAGTAACAATATGTTCATGTGTTACTTGTGTAATTACAAATAAAAATTTAAGCCATTCATATTTATTATACAAAACTTGGAAACCAAGAAAGGGTCAAAAGAAGAAAAAAAAAAATCAGGTGTAGTCTTACTCTCTCTCCCCAAAGACAGCATTGCCATTTTTGATGTATTTCTTTTTAGTCTTTTTGTGTGTATTTTTAAAAAGTATAATCACACTCTACAATTTTGTATCCTGGTTTTTCTCTTAATATTATAACATACACATTTCCTCACATTATTAGAAACTCTTTATAACCATAATGATAGTGAATTACCCTCTTTTGTTAGTTAGATCATTTCCACTATTTTTTTAAATTTAATTTTTATTTTATGTTGGGGTATATTTGATTTACAATGTTGTGTTAGTTTCAGGTGTATAGCAAAGTGATTCAGTTATACATATATCCATTCTTTTTCAGATTCTTTTCCCATATAGGTTATTACAGAAGAGTAGAGTTCCCTGTGCTATACAGTAGGTCCTTGTTGGTTATCTATTTTATATATAGTAGTGTGTATATGTTAATTCCAAACTCCTAATTTATCCTTCCCCCCGCCTTTCCCCTTTGGTAACCATAAGTTTGTTTTCAAAGTCTGTGAGTCTGTTTCTGTTCTGTAAATAAATTCGTTTGTATTATCTTATGAGATTCCACATATAAGTGATATTATATAATATTTGTCTTTGACTTACTTCACTTAGTATGATAATCTCTAGGTCCATCCATGTTGCTGCAAATAACATTATTTCATTCTTTTTTGTATGGCTGAGTAATATTCCATTGTATATATGTACCACATCTTTATCCATTCCTCTGTCGATGGACATTTAGGTTGCTTCCATGTCTTGGCTATTGTAAATAGTGCTGCAATGAACATTGGGGTGCATGTATCTTTTCGAATTATGGTTTTCACCAGAAATATGCCCGGGAGTGGGATTGCTGGGTCATATGGTAGCTCTATTTTTAGTTTTTTAAGGAACCTCCATACTGTTCTCCATAGTGGTTGTACCAATTTACATTCCAACTTACGATGTAGGAAGGTTCCCTTTCCCACTGTTTTTTCTATTATAAACAACACTCTAAAATTTTGTTCTTAAAGTGCTTTTAATATTTTGAATTGTTTGCTAAGGATATGTTCCCAGAAAATAAATTATTGGATCCAAGGATATGAATACAGTATTTTTAAACCTTTTAGTATATATTACCACATTGCTTTCTAAAAGTTTTAAAAAATAATTTATGTCTTGTCATCCAAGAGAATGTTCCAGTAGAGGTTTTAAGGTAAAGATAATGGGAGCATGATATGATATCTTAAATTGGATATGAGTTGGCCATTTCTGGGGCAGAGTGGATGCAGTAAGGGAGGATTAGGGACGTGTGATTGTCTGTGTGGACACCTTGGTGCCACTCATTGGCATTAGAAACCTAGGAGAAGAAGCAGGTTGTCTGGAATGATGGTGTGTTTGAAGTTCTTCTCTGACAGCACCTGCCTTGGTACTTGTTTCTTCTGCTCTTGTCTACCTGGTTAACTCTTACTCATTTGTAGAGATGCACCTGAAATGATGCCTGTTTTGAGAGGCCTTCCTGATGCCCCTACCCTCCCGCCATGAATTAGAGCATCCCTCTGGCCTAGCACTCACAGCACAAAATTGCTATTTCTTCCTTAAAAAAAAAAAATCTCTCTCTCCTACTAGACTGCTCTAAACTGCTTGAGCAGATGGACTGTTTGTTTCACTTCTGGGTCCCAAGCACCAAGCACAGAATTTGACATTTACTAAATGCTCATTATACTTGTTTCCATTCCTTTCTTTGCTTCTCTCCAGGGGAGAAATTTTGTAGGACATTACTCTACCATAGAACCTGGAGGTTTTCAAAGAAATCTTCTATTGCCTCGCTTAAATTCATTAAATTTCTCTTAGTCGTCCCAAATTTTAGGGAAAAAATTATTGCCAACTGCTGGGGTGAACCATGGAAATTCTCTAAAAAAGATGACATCCGAGCTAAAATTATGTCCTTTGTGATTGTATTCGTAAGCACTTGTGTGCCCTGGGAATATGCTTTCCATTTTGGCCTGTGTTCCTTTAAGGAATGTTCTTGTGGGGCAAGTATAAATCATATTAGCTTTATTGTAAATAGTCTTTGTAAAATATGCTTTCATATTTAGCCCCTTGACGAATGTATGTAGTAACTCCATTACTCTTTTGTTCCCTGTGATCTCCAAGACCAGTTCAGAGTGACTGAGATACAAATTGTGCACATCACTGATTTGCCTTCTTTTAGGGCTAAGCCTTCTAAGTGGCCCAGAGCAGTTAAGTTCTGAGCCACCCTTCTGCCTATATGATTATCTTGCTTTTACTAATGAGCAAAATAGTTCATCCAAATGTCGATGGACCTTTAATTTCATGCAAATGTCACGGGAAGGATTTTGCCTTCTTGGAAAAAGATCCCACCTTGATAGATTAACTGTCTACTTTATGATTCTCAGCTTGGATCAGGTTCCAGTGGGTATTTAATTTCATTATGACACCTCTCCTGTACCATCATAAAGGACCCCCTCCAATTTCTGCTCTAAATCTTGAGAAATTATTTACTTAAATCATTCCAGTTGGCATTGGACACAAAATGCAGATATTAGTTTTTGTTTTGCTTTAATTTTTTTCCCCTTGAAAAAAGGAATCTAAAAAAAAAATGAAAACTTATTTTTCATCTACCCCTTCTTTCTTGATCCAGGAACATTTGAGATTATCATTAATGCTGGGTCATTTCTAACTTAGCCAACACAATTGTTGAATTTGTGGTTTTCAGCAGATTTGCAGTTTGGCTTTTCATCTTTGACTAATGATTGCTTTTAGGCCTTTGTGGCGTATTCATTTCCCTAACATTTTAAATAAATAGTGAAATGTCATGGAAACCAGGGCTTGTTTCTTTCTCTCTCTATGTGTGTGTCTGTTTTGGTTGTTTTTCTTCAACAGTGATTTCAGCCTCTATTTAGGAGTGTGAAATACATATTACTCTTTGATGCTTTTTATGTGCATTTGGCCTGGGCCATTATAATGAGCAGATTGACGCAGATGCCCAGGAGCCTCCCAAGGAGGATTTAGTAAGATTATGGAGAAAGAAGAGTGATTTCATTTATTCATCACTTGTTTGTACATTTCTCCTGTGAGTTTTATTGAGGCCCTACTATGTGCCAAGCACTAAACCGTATACTAGGTATTCCTTGGACACTCTCATCAAAAAGCCAGTTGGGCATTTGGCTGAGACGGACAGGGATTAAATGAATAAGGTTGCCAATGAGCATATAATTATAAGTGGTGTATAAATGCTGTATATCAGTGGTGACATTCTTTCTTATCACCACCAATCTCACTGGAAAAGTCTTTAACTATTGGGAAGCTGTCAGGTTCATGATCACAAATGTAAGTTTTCCAGAGTTCTAATTTCCCCTTGAAAGCTCAAATTTTATCATTTTGTAACAAGCACTGTCAGTTTTCCTGGAAGTGATAAGCTCACTTCATTCACTTTTGGGAAGATGTCTGCCAAACACACGCATAAAACACACCTAGTTCAACTCTTGACACCAACAGTCCCCCAGGTGCTTTTCCTTGAGAAAATCATTGTACTTTGTCGTGCAGCAGAAGTGCTGCCTGCATGTTTCCTGTTGGTCATTTTCTACGGCTTCACCAGGGCATGCTTCAGTGAAACTGGCATTTTGAGAATGTTTTATTTGTATTTATTTATTTTAACTTTGACTGTGTGATGAAGGATACGTCGACCACTAGGATAGTTGGGTGCTGCTGCCTTGACTTCTGCCAAGGCGTCAGTTTTACCTACCAATGCACACAGTGAGAAGGCAAATGTCTTAGTATTACTCGAAAAATAGTTTTGACATCATGGACCCCCGAGGGGAGCACAGGCCATGCTTTGAGGACCACAGCTTTTTTTTCATTCAACAAACGTTTATTGAAAGTTTCCTGTGGACCAGTTCCTGGGAGAGATGCTCCATCTACAACCTCAAGGCATGCTCACATCTTCCATATCTAATAGTAACCAAAATTAACTGAGGAGGGCTTAATAAAGAGACTTTTTACAAAGGTGTGGCAGGATGAAGGTGAACTAACAAGAAATGATAAAGGATGCAGGGCTAAGACTCCTGAGGCATGAGGGCGGAAGGGAAGAGTGTGGTTCCCAGACCTGGAATGGCAGCCCTCTAGGAGCTGGGTCTTCAGGGGAGGGATGCAGCCAACCTGCCGAGACTCCTCGGGGACGTTGCAGGGGAGTACATACCCTCACCTCTCCCCTCCTACCTCTAGTCTGCTGCTGGCGGCTCCTATACGCCAAACCCAACAGGAAACCCCAGGACAAAAGACTCTATGGTTGCAGTTCATCTAGGTCAGCCTCTTAGTGCAAAAGGCCAAGTGAAGGAGGGGAGAGAGTGGGTTTAGATGTGAACATGGAGACTACATATTTGGTACAGAGCTTTATATGTATCATTTCCTTTAATCCTGGCAACCCAGTGAGATAAGTGCTAGGGCCATCCCCACATTGCAGATGGACAAACTGAGGCTGGAGAGGTAAAGCAATAGTATTGGCAGGGTTTTGATTGGAACCAGACCCTGATCCAGACCCAGACCCGAACCTCTTAACCTCTCCACCACACCGCCCTGGCAAACAGGCAGGCAAGAAGATGGCAACGTGGGTTTCCTTCAGTGAGCTGCTTACACGGAACAGTTGAATAAGTAAATCTGTATGCTGAGAAGTCTTTGTTCCTTATTTACAAGACTCCACACTGCCTTCCTGTTCCTCCCAATGACTATTCTTCTGGCCAAAGATTCCTCAGACAGGGAAGACAGGGCAGGGTTCAGCCCCAAACTCACAAACATGTCCAGCAAGCTGCTGGGTAATCCTTGTTGGATCCCATAAGGAGCCATCCCATCATCCACCCCTTCCCCAGCTGCCCCAGAGACTCCACGCCCAGGACACAGGGTGCATTTTGATGAGTTAAATGAAAACAAGGATAATCATAACAATGTTAAACTGCATGAGTCCTGGGGGAAAGAAAAAACATTTCAGGAAAATTGGACACCTCATAATTCATTCCTTTGCACAGTCATTAAATTGAAAAAAAAAGTTATATTTAAAATAGGATGTAGACTTCCTAGAGGTTTTTCTTGAAACTTAAAAACTCTAAGTTCTAGACTGGACCGTCTGTTAAAGCTTCATTAATGCCATAGGAGGGTTTTCATGATTTAGGATTTTTATATCTATACACGCCAAAATAATCTTATATTACCACATATGACTACTCTCGCCCAAGGTGAAATGCCACGTCTCTGATTAATGGCCTGCAGCTTTGGATTACCCATATGTGTTTATGTGGACTGTTCCATGCACACTTTGCAATGATTCCCATCCCATAATCTCAGCACCAAGGCTTATTTCAGGGCAATATCGACAACATACATCCTACAAATTAAAAGTCATTTTTATCTCTTCTGGGGGAAAACATAAAGTTCACATGCCAATATGTGAGCCAAGACACATGGCACCTCCACTAAAAAATCTGATGTGGCCCAATTAAGTCCCTACTGTCAGAGCGTGGTCACTGCTAAACAGAGTAACCAGGGCTATGCCAGGAGAAGTCCAGAGAGCTACGGGGTCACAGGGAATCTGAGAAGGCTGCCTGGAGGAAGAAGCATCTAAGTTGAGGGCTGAAAAGTCAGATAGGAGTGAGACAGGAAAAAGAGAAGGCACAGGGATGTTCCAGGCAGAGAAAATAGCATGAGATTAGAGAGCAGAGCAAGTGTAGCCAATCCAGGGAAAGATGGAGTGCAAAGGGTTGATGGTGGGAGAAGAGGAAATGGGTGAGGCTGGATCATCGGGAGCCCCACAAAACACTTAAGGAACTGGAATTTCTCCGGAGCCCAGTGGAAGCCATTCAAGTATTTTAAGTGAGGAAATAACATGGGTAGATTTAAAAAAATGTCACTTTGCAACAGGATAAAGAGACAAACAAAACAGAACAAACAAGGATTTTTCACTCTCTTCTTTATAACTTTTTATTGTTACATAATTTCAAAACAGTAATATGTATCACTGCTGTGATAAAAAAAAACAATAAAGCCATTTTCATTTTTCATGTTTTAAAAACCTACCCTGGCAAAAGACCTGAACAGATACTTCACCAAAGAAGAACACAGATCACAAACAAGCATATGAAAAGATGCTCCATATCATATGTCATCAGGGAAATGCAAATTAAAACAGCAATAAGATACCACTACACACCTATTAGAATGGCCCAGATCCGGAACACTGACATGATCAAATACTGGCGAGGATTTGGAGCAACAGGAACTCTCATTCACTGCTGTTAGGAATACAAAATGGTACAGCCACTTTCAAAGAGAGCCTGACAATTTCTTACAACACTAAGCGTCCTCTTACCATATGACCCAGCAATCATGCTCCTTAGTATTTACCCAAATGAGTTGAAAACTTATGTTCAATACAACAACCTGCACACAGACGTTTACAGCAGCTTTATTCATTGTTGCCAAAACTTGGAAGCAACCAAGATGCCCTTCAGTAGGTAAATGGATAGATAAACTGCGGTGCATCCAGACAGTGGAATATTATTTAACACTAAAAAGAAATGAGCTATCAAGCCATGGAAAGATGTGGAAGAAACTTAAATGCATATTACTAAGTGAAAGAAACGAATCTGAAAAGGCTACATACAGTATAATTCCAACGATATGATATTCTGGAAAAGGCAAACCTATGGAGACAGTAAAAAGATCAGTCATTGCAAGGGTTAGAGGGGAGGAAGGGATGAATAGGCAGAGCACAGAGGATTGTAAGGCAGTGAAAATATTCTGTATGATACTATAATGATGGGTACATTATACATTTGTCCAAGCCCATAGAATATACAACACCAAGAGCGATCCCAATGTAAACTATAGACTTTGGGTGATGACGCTGTGTCAACATAGGTTCATCTCTTGTAACAAATGCACCACTCTGGGGCAAGATGTTGATAATGGGGGAGATTGTGTGTTTGTGGGGACAGGGGGTATATGGGAAATTGCTGTACTTTCTGCTCCATTTTGCTGTGAACCTAAAAGTGCTCTGAAAATAAAGTCTATTAAAAAGAAAATAGAAAAAAAAAAACAACCCACCCTGGCTGTGGGGTGGAATGTAGAGGAAGGAGGTAAGACGAGAGACAGGGAGAACCCTCCAGATACAGTGGCAGGGATCTAGCAGGAGGGTGGGGACTGAGATTGGGCAGGGGCAATATGGATGGGGAGATGGGGTCCAAGAGCATCCAGGGGATTTAGGGGTTGCTTGGCTGGTGGGGGTGGAGAGTGGGGAAGAGGAGGGAGCCCAGGAGCAGGCTGGAGCTCTGCTTTCCCAGCCATGTGTGGTCACGGCCAGACGCGTGGAGAACTACTGCTGGTGGTCTGGGCAGTGCCCATGGACCCCTTCTCTGTTTGCATCAGGGGATGGAGAGGCAAGGTATGGAGGGAAAGAAGAGAATTTGTAAGTGATTAAGACAAGAGAAGTTAACACTTCACTCTTATTTAAGAAGCATCCTATTGATTTATCCTTTTTCTGGTGTATCATTTATATGGGATAATGCAATGAGAAACAATACACAGAAAACTCACAGCCTGAACTGGCTTTGGTGAAGATCAAGCCACGTTGGGAAGAGAAGGTTTACCCTGAACCTGGAAGTGACACTCCTGTTGATCGAGGGCAGGGCAAGAGCACACTGAGGGAGAGGAGGGGGCGAGACAATAACTGCATGCAAAGGAACGATTGCTCCTCCTCCAGCTGGATTAGTGTAGTCAGTGGTCGATGGTCAACGGATGCGCAGCCCAAGGAGCCGGCTCCTTTGCAGCAAACATCAGTAACGGCTATCATTTACGCTGTTTACTTGCTTCTAAGGGCAACAGCACACCCCTCGTACGCCACCATCCTGGTACAGCTGCTGGTTTTCTCCACCCTGTCCCCCGTCTATCCTCCACCTGGCTCTGCCCGGCTCCGGAGGTGGACCCCCAGAAACTGCATCGCCTGGATCCCTGGTCGGCTGGCTTCTGCATGGGCTTGGCAGGAGATGGAGGGCAAGAGGAGAGAGAGGATGGGGTATTTGTCTCCTGCTCTTTCCCTGCTTTACAGAGGCTGAGCCCTTCCCCCTGGGCCCTGCAGGTCTAGGCACGGCCATGGGGCTTTTCTCTATTGCTAGTCCCTGGGTACTGGAATGTGCTTTGGTGGTTCCCTTAACCCTGTTTACATGGTTGTGAATGATTCCTTCATTAAACTTCCTTTAGGTGAACCATCTGAAGGAGAAATTGTGGTTCTAGAGAAGCTCAGACACCAACAAAGCTTTGTTGTCAGTGACAACCATGGACCAGGGCAGGAGGGGCCCCTCTCTGCTGTTGTGAAGAATGGCGGGAGGTGGTAGATCCCACGAGGAGGTGTCCTCACTTGCTGGTTACGGTGACATTATCCAGAGCCACAGACCAAGCCCAGAGGGTAGTTGGTCATCACCTTTTCCCTCCTTGCAGGAAGGCAGTGCTGGCGAAGGCCTCTGAAGAGCTGTGGCCCTTTCAGGGCTGCATTTGGGCAGATCACTCTGTTAGGTTGGAGCAGAAATGGTGGGGGGATGTGGGACGTGGTGTGGGCGGAACGGGAGGTAGAGTGACAGATGGAGGGGTGAGGAAGCTGGGACAGCCTGGGTGGCCACGGTGGAGACCCGACCTGCAGAAGTGGCAGAGACGGAGGGAGTCATCTGAGATCTCCTCCGGAGATAGCCTCAGGATGAGTCTGAGGGAGACGTGATGGTCCACGTCTGGCTCGGGTTCCTGAGTCGGAGATGCTGGTCACAGAGATGGGCAGCACCGGACAATCAGCTGCTCTCTGTTGTGGACACACTAACACACAGAGCCAGTTACATTTCATAGACATGGAATCATACATGTGGTCCTTTGTGACTGGCCTTTTGCACGTAACATAATGTTTTCGAGGTTCATCCGGGTTGTAGCATGCGTCATTCCTCGTAATGGCCATACATATTCCCCTTGTATGGGGATACATTACATTTTATTTATCCATTCATCTGCTGATGGACATTTGGGTTGTTTCCACTTTTTGGCTCTGATGAATAATGCAGCTGTGAACAGCTGTGTACACGTTTCTGTGTGAACATATGCTTTCACTTCTCTTGTATACACAATTGTGGGGTCAAATGTTTACTCTGTTTAGCATCTTAAGGAACTCCTAGGCTGTTTTTACAAAATGCCCCTTTATCCCTAGTAACTTTTTTTTGGCTTTAAAGTTTATTCTGTTTGATAATAGTATAGCAACTCCAGCTTTCTTACAGTTATCCCTTGCCTTTTAAAAAAGATGATTTTATCACAAATGTGTGCTGCCATAAATAAATAAATAAATATATTATTTAGTTATGCATGTTTTGAGCTTTATTAAAATGGTGTCACACTATAAACACTGTCTTCTTGGACTTACTCTTTCCACTCGTTATGCTTTTCTGAGACTCATCTATGTTGTTGTATGTAGCTATAATTAACTTTTTTCATTGCTGTATAATATTCCATGTTGTGACCCTACCATAATTTATTTATCCATCCTCCTGTCAATGGATATTTAACACGTTTCCAGATGTTTCCAGAATTTTGCTACTACAAATTTATTGCTGCTGTGAACATTCATATCCGCTCTTGTTCTCAAAGTGACCAGCAGCATTCGCAGCTGGGAACTTGTTAGAAATGCAAATTCTGGAGCCCTATCCCAGACTCACTGAATCAGAAACTCTGAAGGTGGGGCCCCAGCAATCTGTAGGTTTTAACAAGTCTTCTGGGTGATTCTGATGCCTGATGAAATTTGAGAATCATTGCTCTAGGATATAAACAAGAGTGAAATTTCTGGACTGCAGGCAACCGCTTGTTTTCCGAAGTGGTTGTTCCATGTAACTCTCCATCAGCAGTGTCTATGAGTTCCCATGGATACACACCCTCTCAGCACTTAGGGCTGGTGGCGGTTTCTCCTCCCTGGCTGTGCTGCCCTGTCTCAGAACCACAGCTGTACCCGGCACATGGGCAGCTCGACCATCAACCGTGAATAAAAGTTTCTCTTCGACGTGGGTTTGTTTTGGCAGGAGTACATGCACCATCTGCTCCGTCTGGAGCACCGCGCTGAGGAGCAGTTCCTGGAGCACTGGCTGAACCCGCACTGCAAGCCCCACTGCGACAGGAACGTGGTCCATCCTGTGTAAGCAGCTCGGACCAGCCCCCGGTACGCTCCTTCTCCCAGGCCTTCTGTTTCAGGGAGACGGCGGTGGGCAGTGCAGGCATGGCTCGGGGGCCTTCGAGAGCATGGTGTTAGGGGAACCAGCGGGTGAGCTGGTTATGGGCTGGGGAATGGGAAGAGCAAGGCAGGAGAGGTTGGTGGGAGCCCGCTTGAGAGGACCACTGGGGACGCGCATGGGGGCCTGACTCCTGCTGAGTCACCAAGAGATCCCAAGTACGGGAAGGATGTGACCCTATTTGCCATCCAGAAGGGGTCCCTCTGGGATACAAATCTGGAGAAACATGGCTTGTTGAGACTAGGGTCTCTCCAGGTGGGGTCAGCATCCATGGGCTTGACTGGTGACATCCGTCACAACCGTCACCATTGTCACCAGGATCAGCAACTTCTTTACTGCCTCCCCACAAGCCATCCAGACTGGGACTCTGCCCAGCCTGTCCCATCTTCCCTCTTCTTCTGGCTTTGCCCTTTCAGTCCCCCTGACCTGCATGGTCCAGCATTCCCAGCACAGCCCACCTCTGCACCTCTGTTCCTGCGGAGGCTGTTTGCTGCTTCGCTCACAGTGTGTCTGTGTCCATCTCCTCATCCCCTTTCCAATTCTTGCTAGATTACATAACAAAATCCCTTCAGAGGTTAAGCCTAGTGAGTTTCATTTCTCCTCTGTAATTTGTATGTATTAAGCAGGACAGGATATAACTGGATACTTGATCATTTGTTGTTAAGAGAAATCTTGTTTCCTTGTTGTTTATTTTGTGCTGCTATGAATTGACACGGGAACACTCCCTTTAGAAGATTGCTCTTTATAATTTTCAGGGTGCTATCGCACAAAATCTCTCATTTGATCCTCTTAACACCCCTGTGTCATTGCAGGGCGTGTGTTTTAACTCTGTTTCATAGGGGACCTAACTGAGCGTGATTAAGCTACTAAGTCATGCTGGGCAGTAGTTGGTATGCCTGTCTTCTGACAACTCCAAATCCTGCAAGCTTTCCGCGGGCTGTACTGCTGGAACCTGGGGGTGTGTGTCTGTGTTGGGGATGGGGGCGGGCACGGTCCTCGTGAGGGGCTTTAACAAACAGTGAGAGGAGCATCTCCTAGGAATGGAACAGGAGTTCTGCTTTTGAGGGCTAGGGGCTGGGTTGACATCCTGCTCTGGTCCCCACTGCCTCTGGATGCCTGTTCTAGGTCAGAGCTTCTCCCACCCCTGGCACCAGGGACCTTTTTCCTCCAGCACCAGAAGCCCGCTCTTGGCTTCTTTCAGAACACAGCACTGCGGAGTACTTAAGAGCTCAGACTCTGGAGTTGGGTGGACTTGGGCTTGGTGCTCTGTGTTCCTGCTGTGTGACTTTGGACAAGTCACCTAACCTCTCTGAGTCTCCATTTCTATATCTGTAAACTGGGGTAGTGATGATATCTACAGAGCCTGGAGCATAGTGACTGGCTTCGTGAGCAGAGGTGCTTGTCACCATGGTGCAGGCCAGGTGAGGGGAGAGGCTTCCTGGACGCTGGTGGTGGCGGGGCGGGGTTGCTCCTGCCAAACAGGATTCCATGGAGGCCTCGCTCCAGGCAACATCCATTTTGACCAGGAAGACCAGGCCGTAGTGGCTAGAGGGATGGGTCAACTTGGAATTTGGAGTCAGATAGCATTCAGATTGTGACTCCACTTCGGAAAAGATTCCTAACTTCTGTCTCGGTTTCCTCACCTGTAACATGTAAGAGTTCGTCCCTCATAAAGCTGTTCTGAGCATCAAAAAAGTCAGTGCATGGAAAACAGCGCTGCCCTGGCACATGCTAGGAAGTGCTCAGGAAATGACAGCTTGATAGCTGTTTCCTCCTCCTCCCCCTCCCCCCTTCCCCTCCTCTCCCTCCTCTCTTTCCCCCCCTTCTTCTTCTTTTTTTATCAACATCATCATCACATTAACATTATTTTCTTGTTCTTTTCCAGCAAGCATTTTGATAAACAACGGCCCGGATACTATTGAAACAAGATGAGGCTCCTTTCGTTTCTTTTTTCAGCTGTGGAATGGACGTCTTCAGGTTTTGTGAATTGTGGGCACGGCAAAGGTTGCCTTGGGGATTGATGGCCGATATTTATGCTGCTTCATTTGATTAACCTGCACAACTCATTAAAACCAATCGCTTAAACTATAGGCCCCCCTCCCTCCCCCGCAATGGCCTTCCTACCGCTGTGGAAGGGTGAGAAGAAGGAGAATCTTTCCTGGGGCTGGTGGAGCTGGGACCTCCAGAACAGGAGATGGGTTAGCGAGGAAGCCTTGTTCAGCTAAGTAAGCACACCACTTGGGGCGGCTGGGGTTTTGGTCATTGCTTTTTTTTTTTTTTTCTTTCTCTCCTTTTCTGCTCTAATAAACACTGGTGTTAAGCCTGCTTTCCATGGTGTCTCCTTTCCCTTCCTACAAGAAGAGAGGCAGAGGTTTTTCTTCCTTGTTTATCTTTGTGACTCCAGGATCAGAAAATTTACTGTTCTTTGAATAGATGAATGGATAGAAATGCAAACACCCAGCAAGTTTTCACAAGAGCCATCTCTTTTGGTAAAGAGATTATTTACCTAAGGCCAGCTCTGGAAATAGAGCCATAACTTAGTACCAGCTCTACACCCTGGTTTTCTAGCCAAGGGGACACTTCTTGTGAAAAGTGGGTTGCAGCTTCTGTATCCTAGTGCCCCTCATCTGCCCACAAACCCCAGAATCAGAGATTGGACTATCAAAGACCAACAAAAGCAGAAATTGGGAGGGCAAGGGAAAGTGGACCAGGTGGTCCTAGGGAGAATGTGACATCCTCAAAAAGGATAAGGAGAGATGCTCGTCCGCCCTGGGCTACAGAGGAGGGTCTGTGCCAGGGGAGCCGGGAGGGCTTGTCCAGGAGAAAGTTACTGAGCTTCTCAACAATGATGATACTAACATTTATTTTATCTCTATTATGGGCTGAATCCTGCACTAAGATTTTTACATATAGCACCTCATTTAATCATCACATTGCGGACAAAACAATGTTGCCTGCCATTTCAGTAAACAGTGAATGTTGCCAGCCATCAAGCCATCAGCCACTGAACTGCCCTTGGACCGTGTGTCCTGAGGGGAATTCAGGATGGAGAAAAACAGGATACTGACCCTAGATAGTGAAGATGCATATCTAAGGAATACTTTCAATGAGCCCAGACTTGCAACTTCCCAAACATCGAAAGGCACTAAAATCATTAACTTGAGATGTCTGGTTTTTTGGGATTAGCAGTAATCTTTCAATGTTCAACTACTTGTGTGTTTGCTTTTTTTTTTCCCAGCAAAAACTCCTGTGTATAAGGCTCCTCCCTCACCTCTTCAGAGCAGTTCTCAGAGCTATCTGGGAGGCTGTCTCCCAGGCCATAGTCCTCAGGAAGGTCCCCAAATAAAACTTAAAATATTTAGGCAGTGCGTTTTTCCTCAGTCGACAACACCTACTCCGTGCAGTAGCTGTGGTTATTATTCCCACTTTATAGATGAGAAAACTGAGGTTTACAGAATTTAGATAGTGTATTAGTTTTCTACCTCGGCTGTAACGAATGACCAGAAACTTAAAACAACACACGTTTATTACCTTACATTCTGGAGGTCAGAAGTCCCACCTGAGTCTCATGGGGCTAAAGTCAGAGTGTCAGCCTCTCTGCAGGCTCTCGGGGTGAATCTGTTTCTTTGCCTTTTCCAGCTTCTAGAGGCTGCCTGCCTCTCTCATCTTGTGCCTTCCTTCCTCCATCTCCTAGGCCAGTAATAATGAGTTGAGTTCTTCTCACACCGTATCATTCTGACCAGCTCTCCTGCCTTCCTCTTCCACTTTTAAGGACCTTTGTGATTACATTGGGCCCATTCAGATAACCCAGGACAACCTTCCTATCTTAAGGTTAGTTGATTAGTAACCTTGATTCCCCATTGCCACTCAAGGTAACATATTTACAGGTTCCAGGGATGAAGATGTGGACATCTTTAGGGGAGGCGTTATTCTGCCTACCACGGGCTACCAGAGCTGGAATCTGACCCTAGGAAGCCCCTCACTACTCTGGTCCCCCCAACCATTCTGCACCTCTGCCCTTAAACCTGAAATCCATCTGCCTTAAGTGGTTAAGTCGTTTTCTCACCTGAGCTCCTTGAGTGCTCAGGATGTGACTTTAATGGGACACTATTGCACCTCCCATCTAGCAGGGGCATCGTTTGAGTGCCAGACCCATTCCATGGACTCTGAAGTTTAATACAGGGACTTGTATGGGGCGTAGTGGCAGAGAGAACCGTCCTGCTCAGGCCACCACACCACCTGTGTCTCAGGGTGTTTTCCAAGAAGTAGGAGCTGCACATGTGTGTGGGGGACAGGATGCAAGGTAATGACACTGATATGTTCCAAAGAAGAGCAGGAATGAAGCAGAATTAAAAATAAAGCAGACCCACAGGTAGCCAGGGTCTCACATTCCAGCAGAGAAGGAGGGGCCTCCTTGAGTTTCTAGGAAACTTGGACACAGCTCACATCTCAGGGGCAAACACTCCTTTTATGATCAGAGGGCATTCTTCTTCTATCAGATAGACCCTGATTTTCAACCTCCTTCCCTGGACACACATGCTGGCTGTGCTTACTTTACCTGGTGCTCACTTCCCAGAGGCCACAGACAAAGGGGCTAGAGCTCTGTGTTCACAGTGAGCTCACTCCACTGTCACCTCCCCCCCTCACAGCAGCTTCTCAGATGGAAGGTGAGTGAGAGCGAGGGCACCTCAGGACGAACTTGACAGCAGCAGAAAACAGGCTTGGAGCCAGACTGCATTCCAATCCTGGTTCCACCAACTGACTAGCTGTGTGCCCTTGGGCAAATTGATTAACCTCTCTGGGCCTCAACTCCCTTATCTGTAAAATGGGACTAATAATAATAATACTTAGTTCAAAATGTTGTGATTATTCTTTTATTGAGTAGCACTCCATAAAAGTAGCCATTACTATAAAAAAAAATTCTTGGGCATTATTTTATCAATCAAGATAAATTCTCACTCTCTATTTATATTTTAAAACTTCTTATTTAGAGAAGAGGTAGAGAGTGCTTGGGGGAATACAGAATACAGAAGGGCTGTCTCCCTACTTGAGAAAGAGTTGCCATCTTTACATTATTGAAACTTCCTATCTCTGAACAAGGTCTATCCACTTATTTAGAACATTTTTTAGCGTCCATTGTTACAATTTTATAATTTTCTTTCTAAAGATTGTGTTCTGTGAGCATTATTCCTGGAGGCCTTGCAGGACTCTTAAAATTATAATTGGGATTTTCTATTTATTTATTTATTTTTGGCTGCGTTGCGTCTTCATTGCTGCGTACGGGCTTTCTCTAGTTGCGGCGAGCAGGGGCTACTCTTAGTTGCGGTGCATGGGCTTCTCATTGGGTGGCTTCTCTTGTTGCGGAGAGTGGGCTTTAGGTGTGCGGACTTCAGTAGTTGCAGCACGTGGACCTTAGAATGTGTAAGCTTCAGTAGTTGTGGGGCACAGGCTTAGTTGCTCCGCGGCATGTGGGATCTTCCAGGACCAGAGATCGAACCCGTGTCCCCTGCATCGGCAGGCGGATTCTTAACCACTGCGTCACCAGGGAAGTCCTGGAATTTTCTTAAAATTACATTTTCTAGGGAATTCCCTGGCAGTCCAGTGGTTAAGACTCTGCACTTTCACTGCTGAGGGTGCAGGTTCAATCCCTGGTCGGGGAACTAAGATCTTGCAAGCTGCCATGCAGCGCAGCTGAAAAAAATTAAAGAATAAATAAATTTTAAAATTACATATTCTAGTTGGTTATTCCGCTGTGTATAGGAATAATATTGATTTTTATATATTGATTGTGTCCAGCTACCTTTCTGATATCTCTTATTAATTCTAATACTTCGGGGTTTTGAGAGGGTTACTATGTATGACATTTGCTCCTCTCCCAAGTTTAGAACAAATTGAGAAGTAAATGCAGGAGTCAGATGGACAGAGGTACAAGCTATCACCTTTATTACTCATAAGTTTCTTTGGAAAATATGGGTTAAATCTGTGGCTACAATAGGCTCTTTAATACCCCATTCTGAAACAGGAGGGAAGGAGGCAGGGCACAACATTTAAAAGAATGACATAGCCCGAGGACATGACATAAACTGATGAGAACCAAATAGGTCTAAGATGGTGGAAGATTTGACTTTCAGCAGACCTTGAACCTCATTATACGCTCAAGCCTCATTATACGTAATACATTAGCATCCGCTAAGTGACATACCGACCAGCGCCACGACAGTTCTGAGGCCAACCATCAAAGATCAAAAAGTGGGCGTTGGTCCAATTCCTGGACACCTCCGTCCCTTCCCCAAAATAGCTGGAATAAGCCTCCCGCTCATTAGCCTATGAAATTACCCACCCCTATAAAAACTGACAACCCCAAACCCTGGGGCTGCTCTCGCCTTCTGAGATGGCCCACACTCTTCTCTGGGAAGTGTGTTTCTCTCTAAATCAATCCACTTCTTACCTATCACTTCGTCT
Organism: Balaenoptera acutorostrata; assembly: GCF_949987535.1. Classification (NCBI taxonomy): domain Eukaryota; kingdom Metazoa; phylum Chordata; class Mammalia; order Artiodactyla; family Balaenopteridae; genus Balaenoptera; species Balaenoptera acutorostrata. The sequence continues at coordinate 27,809,736 of NC_080083.1, forward strand.
CTCACTGAATTCTTTCTGCCATGAGACATCAAGAACCTGAGCTTCATTAAGTCCTGAGACCAGGTGTGTGATTTCAGTTAAAAGAAGGTGCGTTCAAGTCCCAATCTGAGTTACACAGTTTCAATTCCATAATTAAATGTACCCAGTTGCAGACAGAGCTGGAAAACTGCAGGCCCTGCCATTGTAAATATCATGGAGTAGAGGAGCAGAGGATGAGAGTTTCCTACGGGCAAGCTGGTTCCCCAGGTGAGTAGAAAGGAGGGTACTGGGCTGTGCAGGCTCAGTTCCTTCTCCAAACTTGATAAATTACTCTTTTAGGGTGGGTGAGGGAACAAATAGAGGCCAGGGGTGTTATTCTAATGGAGCTACCACCATGAAGAAACAGGAAACAAATATCTCTCACATATTGTAGGTTCCATCACATTTTCTATGTAGAAAATCTTATTGTCCATGACAATACTGTTTCTTCTTTTACAAGAGGTATAACCCTTATTAGTTTTTCCTGTCTTATCACTGTACCTAGGACTTCTAGAACAGTGTTGAACAGAGGTCATAATAGTGTCTTCTTGCCTCATACCTATCTTTAAAGGGAATAAATATTATTGCTGTAGCCTTTTGGTAGAAAGCTATTTTTGGGCTAGGGAAGTTCCCGTCCATTCTTAGTTTGAAAAAAAATTATAAAGGGGTATTTAATTTTTTGAATGCTCTTTTGCATTAATTGAAATAAATATACTGCGAGTTCCTTGGATGCCTAGTGGTTAGGGTTCCAGGCTTTCACTGCTGTGGCCTGGGTTCAATCCCTTGTGCAGGGAACTGAGATCCTGCAAGCCAAGTGGCATGGCCAAAAAAAAAAAAGACCGTATTATTTATAACAATATTAATGTGATAATAATAGATTTTTCTAATGTTAAACCATCCTTAAATTCCTGAGCTAGTACAGCTTGTCAGGGAAGATTTCCTAGAGGGAGAGCCTTCATTGATTGTGAAGTAATTAGCTGGACAAAGGAGATGGAGGTGGAGAAGAAAGGGAGGGAAGGGTAAGGGCCAGAGTTGTTGCAGGCAGGGGCAGCAGCAGGTGCAAAGGCCCTCAGGTGGGGAAGGAGCCACTTTGTTGTAGGAGCTTCCTGAAAGCCAGTGTGGCCTCACCTCTGAGGAGTGAGCGGAGAGTGTCTGAGACGAGGTGGTAAGTAGTAAGTCTCCTCCAGTACGTTACCCTCTGCACCAAACCTGTAAACTCACCTGATGGAAAACAAGTCTCTGCCTCAGAGAGTTTTCAACTGATTAAAACTGACAACAGGGCTTCCCTGGTGGTGCAGTGGTTAAGAATCTGCCTGCCAATGCAGGGCACACGGGTTTGAGCCCTGGCCCGGGAAGATCCCACGTGCTGCAGAGCAACTAAGCCCGTGCGCCACAACTACTGAGTCTGTGCTCTAGAGCCCACGAGCCACAACTACTGAGCCCACGCGCCGCATCTACTGAAGCCCCCGTGCTCTAGAGCCTGTGCTCTGCAACAAGAGAAGCCACCCAATGAGAAGCCCACGCACCACAACGAAGAGTAGCCCCCGCTCGCCGCAACTAGAGAAAGCCCGTGCGCAGCAGTGAAGACCCAACACAGCCAAAAATAATAAATAAATAAAAATAAATTAAAAAAAAAACTGACAACATTTTTTGTGTGGTTCAGTTTAGGTAGTTTAAATCTCTCTTGTTTCTCTTTTAATTAGATGTTGGCCCTGCTTTTCCTCTCTCCTGGTCATGTCAAGGATCCTCTTCTCTTCTCTTTGGTGGTTTAATGGGCAGCAGAGAGAAGTTGTTCTCAAAGTGTGGCCCTAAATGCAACAGATTTCTGTGTATTAATTTTGTAACCTGCAACTTTACCAAATTCATTGATGAGCTCTAGTAGTTTTCTGGTAGCATCTTTAGGATTTTCTATGTATAGTATCATGTCATCTGCAAACAGTGACAGTTTAACTTCTTTTCCAGTTTGGATTCCTTTTATTTCTTTTTCTTCTCTGACTGCTGTAGCTAGGACTTCCAGAACTATGTTGAATAAAAGTGTCGAGAGTGGACCTTCTTATCTTGTTCCTGATCTTAGAGGAAATGCTTTCAGCTTTTCACCATTGAGTATGATGTTAGCTGTAGGTTTGTTGTATATGGCCTTTATTACATTGAGGTATGTTGAGGCCAGTAGGGAACTTGTCAGATATGCAAACTCTCAGGCCCCGGGGGCTTGCGGCCCTGCAGTCTGGTTTTAGTGAGCCCTCCAGGTGATTCTGTCACCCGAGAGGTTGAGAACCACTGAGTTAGAGCTTCCTGATGCTATGAGAAGAACCCAAGACTGAGAGCTGGGAGGCCTGGGCTCTGGTCCTCTTTATTCATTTCTCCAATAAATACGTTCTGAGTACCTACTGTGTGTCGTGCACTGTTCTAAGCCCTGGAGACCCAGAAATGAACAAGACAGACAAGGTTGAATTTTTAAAAAAAATTTTAAAATTCATACATATATTAATATAAACCACCATTTCAACCATTATAAAGTATACAATTTAATGGCATTTAGTACATTCACAATGTTGTGCAATCAATTGTTGTGCAATCTAGTTCCAGAACATTTTATCACCCCAAAATGAGACTCCATGACCATTAGGCAGTCATTCCCTGTTTGTCCCTCTCATCATCCCCTAGCAACCACCAGTCTGCTCTCTGACTCTATGAATTTACCTATTCTGGACATTTCATGTAAATTGAATGATGCAATATGTGGCCTTGTGTGTCTGTCATTTTTCACTTAGTATATGTTTCTAAAAGTCATCCATGTTGTAGCTTATGTCAGCACTTCATGCCTTTTTGTGGCTGAATAATATTCCATTGGATGGATACACCACATTTTGTTCACCCATTCATCACTTGATTGACCATTTTGGCCATTTCCACTTTTCAGCTATTGTGAATAGTGCTGCTATGAACATTTGTGTACAAATTTTTGTTTGAGTCTCTGTTTTCAATTTCTTTGGGTGTATACTTAAAAGTAGAATTGCAGGGTGATATGGTAATTCTATGATTAACTTTTTGAGGAACCACCAAACTGTTTTCTATAGTGGCTGCACCACTTTACATTCCCACTAGCAGTGTATGGGGGTTCCAGTTTCTCCACATCCTTGCCAACACTTGTTATCTTCTGTTTTATTATAGCCTTCCTAGTAGATGTGCAGAGGTATCTTACTATGGTTTTGATTTGCATTTCCCTAATGACTAATGAAGCATCTGTTCATATGCTTATTGGCCATTTGTATATTTTCTTTGGAAAAATATCTATTTAAGTCCTTTACTCATTTAAAAAATTCAATTGTTTGTCTTTTTGTTGTTGTCATTGTTGTTTTTGGCTGTGCCACAGGGATTGCAGGATCTTAGTTCCCTGACCAGGGACTGAACCCTGGGCCACAGCAGTGAAAGCATGAAAGTGCCGAGTCCTAACCACTGAACCACCAGGGAATTCCCTTGTCTTTTTGTTATTGAAAGGCTGATGTCTTTGTAGTGGCTAAGAGCAGTGTTTACTAGAGGCGGAATCTTGGACAAGTTACTGAACCTCCCCTGCCTCAGTTTCCTCTTCTGTAAAATGGGGATAATAATAGAATCTACAGTAAAGGATAGTGTGAAGAGTAAATGACCTACTGTGTGCAGAGTTCTTGAAACCTTGCTGGCACACGGTAGGTTTGTGCCATGTAATTGATAGCCCGTATTATACAAGAGATGAGACTAATGATAGTAACTAAACACAAAATTATCAGAGATGAGTAACTGCTGGGAAGAAAACAAAACAGTGATGCAATAGAGAGTGACTGGAAGGCTATTTTAGGCTGGGTGGACAAGGAAGGCTTTTCAGAGGAGGTGACACTTGAGCTGACACCGGAATGACAGGAAGAAGCCAACTGCGGGAAGATCCACGTACAGGAAGAGCATTTCAGGCTGAGGGAACGGCTGGGGCAAGACGGGAACAAGTTGGCCAGTTCAAAAAACTGCATGAGAGAAGGACGGGGCTGCCAAGGTGGGCGCTGGGCTTTCCCTGCATGGGGGTCCTGGATGATGGTGACAGCATGAGGGGGCATGAATTTTGGAGTCAGGAAGCCTAGGTGTCCAGGTCTCTATGTATTAGCTGGGACACTGGGGACAAGTTACTTAGCCCATTTGGAAAAGCCCTCCGTTTTCTCATGCTAAATGTGAGGCTGGTTATATTTATCTCATGGGCCTGCTGTGAAGCTCAAATGAGATAAAATTCAGAAGGGGGAGGGGGACACACACTTTAGATGATATTAATCACAGGTGTGTGACGCAGGGGGCGCTCAATTGCAGTCTAGCTAATCCCCTTGTATTGGCCCAAAAGAGCCTGGGCGGTTTTGAAAATACCTTTTTATGGTGTTGGTAATGGAAGCATGACCTGTGCTTTTCTACCTCAGCATTGTGGTTCATGCAGCCCTCGTAGCCTCCCTCCTACATTTCTTGAAACTTCCTTCAAGGTCTTTGAACCTTCTTTCAAGGTCCAGTCCAGCTGAGCTTTTATTGAGCACCCCTCCCCACCATGTGCCAGGCCTGGGGCTCTGCAGGTAAATGGCATGGTCTGTGAATTCAAGGAGCGTCCATGCCACCTCCTCTACAAGGCTTCTTCCTGCTGCAGCAGTTAGAAGCACTGCACGCTCTCCTGCACGGCTGCAGCACGTTATCCTCAGAGGATAAAGGAGGTCAGGGGAAGAGCTTGGATTTGGAGTCCTGGTCTCCTCCTTACCAGTATCCAGGGTACAAGGAGCCCTGCCACGGTCGAGAGCGCTCTGAAGCTAGACTGTGGGGCTGAATCCAGATCCACCACTCATTAGTAACTTAACCTCTCTGTGCCTCAGTTTCCTCATCTGTGAAATGGAGATAATAGTACTTACTTCATAGGATCGTGATAAAGATTCAATCTAGTTAATTGTAATACAGATAAAGCACTAGATGAATGCCTGGCAGGTAAGTGTTATGTAAATATTTGCTTATTAAAATAAATAAAATCAGTAAAACATTAGCATTGTGACATGGGCAAGCCACTGGACAGCCAGAGCCTCAGTTTCCAAATCTGTCCATTGGGGCTACTGTGAGGCTCCAGTGGGATAATATATGCACAGTGCCTGGCACAAGGCAGCCCCTCCACAGAGCCGGCTCCCTTCCTCCCTCCCAGCCCTGGGTGCTGCTGGGGCCCTGTCTGCCTTTCCAGCAACCGCTCAGGACCAGAGAAACAGAAACAGGCCTTATCTGCAGCCCAGAGCCTGCACTGTGAAGGTTCTTAGGAAATGTATGCTCTATGGAATTGGAAAAGGAGAGAAGAAATTGGACATGGTGTGTGTATGTGTCTGTGTGTGTCTGTCTGTGCCTGCGCTGGGGCAGGCGGTGGGCACACAGCGCTGGCCACCCCGCAGCCCACACAATGCTGCCGGGAGGAAAGAGCGGTTTCATCCAGCCCAGGGCAAGGGCGGGGCGCCGGGGCTGCGAGGGCCGGCCGGGCCACTAGGGGTCAGTGTGTCTCCGCCGCAGGCCGCTTACCTGACTGGGGCAGGCGCCCACTGACAGTTCCTGACAGTTTGTAACATCTCCTGCCTAACGTTAAAAAAAAAAAAAAAAAAAAAAAAAAAATTAATTAATTAATGTATCTTTCTCTGTAGCAGAGAAGGGAGCCCAGACAACCGAAATAACAAGCCTCTCTTTGCAGGAAAATGCAGGAGGTGGTTAAACCGTCCCGTCCTTCGCATTCCTGGGCTGAAGGAATAAGAATCCAATTGTGGTTTCTGCTCTGGTTATCTTGGTGCCGCCGAGGGTGCCATGGGGGAAAATCTGCTGAATTCTTCCTTTTCTATTTTCTGCCTCGCCGAGGAGGAGGGCGTTAATGCCGGCTGGCAGTTACTTGAAACTGAGATGGATGGTAATGGGGTGTGTTAACAAACAAGGGCAGGAAATAAAGTGTCATATTTTCTGGAGGGCGAACCGCTCCCCGGAGACAGAGCGGCAGGATTCTAGTGAGGAGACACTCTGAAGAAAAAAAACAACAACAACACAAAACTCTGCATAATCTGCTCTCTCTCTGTCTCTCCTTCCCTTTTTGGTGCCTCTTTGGTGAGACATAAATTCTGTCTTATCCCGGGGCCGGCTAACAGGCAAATAACTGGGCACCAAAACAAACAACAAAAAAAACCCAAACTTAGATTCCTGCTTCAGTGTTTAGTTATTTCTTTGTCTCGGGCTGAGTCTGGAGATAAAGAAGACTTCAGGACGTGGATGTAGACTTCACCACCTCAGAGCTGCCTGCCTGGAACCCCAGTCCCTGTGTGATGGTGACCCCCACCTCCTCCAGCCCACTGACCCCACTGTTGGATGCTGTGAAGCTGGCCCCTTACTGGTGCTCTTGCAAATGTAGGAAACAACCTGGCCCCATTCCCTGCATCCTTGTCGCCCTCCTGCGTGGCACCTTCTTGACTCCCCTGCAAGAACCCAAGGCTCCCACCAGCCTTGTGTCCCCCTGCCCCGCTGTCCCTTGTGTAGAACCGTATCACAGCCTCTCTGAACAATGTGCTCTTTGAAGGCCTGGCTGCCATCTCCTTCTTTGTGTGCCTAGCACCTGGCGTGGTGCCTGGTACATTGTTAGTAGGTGCTTGATATATGTTTGTGAATGAATAACTGGTGATGTCCTGAACCCCCCGGCTAGAAATAACAGGACCAATGTTTATTGAAGACGTTCCCTGTCCTAAATGCTTTGCACGTTTTCTCTCGTACAATCCTTACACCATCCCTGAGAGACAGGAACTAGGATGCTGTTATCACCAGCATTTCCATTTTACAGATTTGGAAGTTGAGCCTCGCAAGAGGAAACCGCTGACTTGCCCACCGCCATGGAACCTGGTAACCTCAGAGCAGGGATGTACCTGGTGATCGGTGCTTCAGGACCTCTGCCTACTTGGATGGCCCACTCCCTGGCCCCTGCATCCCTGGCACGGCACTTCACACTAGCTAACTTGTTCTATTATAGAGACGTGCACTCCTTGAAGCCAGGGCTGTGCTTGCAGCTTCTCTGTAGCCCTCAAGAGAGAAAAGACCAATCAGGGCAGGGGCTGGAGTCTTCTGGAAGCGGGTCCCTGGGTTTGGCTTTGGTTTAGACTGAATGGATCCCCATGGGTCCTGACTACTCTGAACTCTGGGGCCACACTACCTGGATTCAGATTCCAGCTCTGCCACTTACTAACGGGCCCCATCCCTTAACCTCTCTGGGCCTTGCTGTCCCCATTCGCAAAAAGCGCATAATAGCGGCACCCACCGCATAGAGTTATTGTGGGGATTGAATGAGTGGGTGTATTTGTGTTGAGGGTGCTGGGCAGTAACATCGACTGCACGTTAGTTGTTCTCGTTTGAGACACGGACACAGAATCTGCACTTTTTGCTGCCACTTCTGAACTGTATGCTTGTCCCTGTACTGGTCATCAAATGTCTGTGGGCCTTACAATGCCCTTTTTTCATAGAAAAGGTAGTCACTCCGTTAAAAACAAACAATACACCAACAAACTTGTGCCTTTGAGATCACAGGGGAAGGCGAACATTTGGTCTTCCGCCTTAGCCCTCCCCTTCATGTCACATATTAACATATAAATCAACAGGGGATACCCATATAAGGTCTGGTATTCAATACATTCAGCTTATGGCTGCTTTGGGTGGACATACGTTCACAATTAATGAAGCCAGCCGGCTTCTCCGGATGGATATAAATACTCTAGGAAGAGAAAGCCAAGACCAAAGGCTTAGGACACCCCGTGCCGGCAGCAGCAGCTCAGGCTCTTCCTGTGCGTGATGCAGCATGACTCCATCCTTAGTCCTTCCTGAGGGCTGGGTGAACCCACCACAGACACATTTTTGTCAGTGTTCCCAGTGGTGTCACCAGATCCCATGTTCTCTAAGACTAGAATGCATGCTATTAAGTCTTCTTCAGAAAGGGCACAGAGAGGCATGTGGGTGTGGACCCAGACCACTGGGGAGTGACTCTCATGGATATCACTCAGTCTCCAAATATCTGTGGAGCACTTGCTATGCCCTTGGGCACAGTACTAGGTGTGGCGATACCAGTGGGTACCTGTCTCCAAGGAACAGGCAGCCTAATGGGCAACAGCTAATGGACAGGAAATGCTGTTATGTTGAGCGCTGGGAAGGAGGAGGCCAGGGTGCTCTGGGGTTTATATGGGGGTGAGGGGGCCCTACTTTGGCCTGGGGATCAGGAAGGTTTCCCAGAGGAGTGCTAAGCTGAGTTGTGAGGAATGTGCTAGGCAGAGAGAGGGCCTGTTCCTAGCTTGTTCAACACCCTGACATTGAGGAGAAGGTGGAGGGAGTGTGTGGGGCTGGAGTGAAGAGGCTCCCAGGGCAGGGAGCACGTGCGGAGGTAAGCCTGCACATGTAGGAGGGCAGAGCACACGGTGCCTTAATAGCCACCTTAAGGACTTGAGGATTCATTGCTATCCAGCCAGGTTCCTTTTGCCCGACGGACAGCAAGTCGAGACACCGAGGCTTGCAGCAAAGAGGGTTTATTTTGCAAGGCAGCCAAGTGAGGAGATGAGAGAACAAATCTCAAACCCACCACCCTAAAGGCAAGGGGCTCGGGGTATTTATGGGATAACAAATGAAGAAGCAGGGCATGGGGAGTGTGGGGAAAGGTGATTGGAAGAAGGTGTAATAATGTGGTTCTGTGCAGGTATATCTAGGCTACAGGGCTCTGCATGTTCTGAGGGTGGAGTTTTCGGGCCTCTGATGTCAAAAGGTCACTGAGTGAATACTCACGCATGCCCAGTTGAATGGTCGGTGGTCCTATCCAGCCTTAACCAGCTCAGCTCAAACTAGATGCAGCTGACTCCAAGTTCCTGGAAAGCAACTTTGGCAAACATCTTATTGTTTAGGTTATGTGCTTTTTGGAGGACACACAAGTCTTAAAATGACCTTGATTAGTGAAGGCAGGTGAAATGGATTTAAGCCACGGTTTCAGCCCCCCTTGATTATTCCTCAACCTTGAGGAAGAGAGGCAACAATTGCTCTGGCTACTTCCTGCTGATAAGGGGCGTAGACCTAACAAGGGCTTGAGGACTGAGAAGGCATAACTAGAAGAGAACAGTCATTCTGGTAATGTAACAAGTGATTTAAATTGCCTTCTGAAGAGTTTAACCTTACCAAAGTCACCACTGCCGTACTGCAGACAAAGATGATCACCTTAATTTCTTCCTCACAGCTTCCTTCTGAAAAGGATCTTGAGATCTGTTAGGCATTCCCCTGCCCACTCAGAGAAGTCAATGTCGGGGCTCCAAAGAGCCAAGGTTTGGATGATCTTGGTTGCAGTTTTTCTTCTGCAGCGTGGTTTCCATATCTCACTGCGTTCCTCATAAGGTCCAGTCCAGCGAGGATGGATCTGGTCTGTGGATGTTTAATCTTCCAAGATTTCAGCCTAGAGGTTCATTGTTTCCTCCTTTAAGAGTTTCCTTCTTTGGTGTATTCTTCTGGAATTGTTGCAGGCTATTCTTTTCAGGATTGGAACAATAGAGTCTGTAATGCGCAAGCCTGTTCTGGTGGTACTTTGTGTCCATTTGTCCAGGTGCAGAGGTGACCCTTTTGCTGAGTCCCTTGTTGAGGTCCTCAGTTTGGCCCTTCTCTTCCCTGTGTTAGGGCAGCAGCCAGCAGAGTGGCCTGTTTCATTCTCTGTTGTTCCCTTTTCTCCTGAACCTGGTCTCTGCCATTAAAAACTTTAAAGGCAATTTCAACACGTTGAGACATAGGCATCGCTAAAGCCTCTTCTGTTACCAGGGTTGCCACCAGACCCTTGCTCAAAACCCATCAACCCCTTCCCTTGAACAGGAACTAACTTATATCTTTAAGCTACAAAGTAAGGAAGCTATAGGAAGAGAAAAACAAAAACCAGATAGAGCCAGCTGAAACCAAGATGGCAACGAATTTGATCTCCAACAGACACTGAGTCTCATTCTACGCTGATTTTACTACATTAGCATAATGAATGACGCACCTACTAGTGGCCATGACTGGAAATCACAGACCATAAAGGGGTGACACCCCACTTCCAGGAAAGCCCCGCCTCTCTCCCAGAAACGAATGCTTATGCCCCCCCATCATTAGCCTCACTCCTCCTCCCACTGTTCTTACTCCTTAAAAGCAAATCCCTCTCACTTAAGGGGAGAAGTTGATTTGTGAACTAAGTTCCTATGTCACCATTCTCTGGCCATTGCATAAAGCTTGTGCTGCTTCCATCTCAGCTTCAGTTTTGTTTTTGGTTGCATGAACACGAATGGAAAAAGAACCTTCCCAGCCAAGGCAGAGGGCCTTGGCGGGACTAGGGCCCAAGCAGGGTCCATACAACTTATGTCAGTAACACTTCTACCTTTTGCAGTTTCTTCTGTATATTGGGGGCACTCTGACCAGTAAGTCATATTAACTATCTTTAAATTCTCTGGGGCCATAGGTCTATATCTGTATACTGCCTAAGGGCTTTAAAGACCCTTTCTAGAAATTCCAAAGGATCCTCATTTGGTTTCTGTTTTACCTCCTGTACTCTATTAAGGTTTCTTTGTTTTGGTGCCCCTCTTCACAATCCTGCAAGAATGCACTCTTAGTAGTGTTCAACTTTTAGCCTATCCCTAGCATTCACATCCCAGTTAGGATCCACTGCTGGTACAGCTACCCTTGCTGCCTCCCGTACCAGCTTGCCAGGTACTGTGTGAAGCTGATCTACCTCCTCCATAGCTTTATCCAGCACTGTTATATGTTCTTCTGAAGTGAAGAGGATATTTAATAAACTTTGAACATCTGTCCAGGTTGGGGTGTGGGTTGCAAAAAAAAAATTGATGAAAAGATTTTCCATTCTCTTTGGATTATCTCTATAAGACGGCATATTGCTCTTCCAGTTAAATTAACTGGAAGTTGATCTGAGTCCACTCCCTTTTCTCAACCCCATCAACTGCCCAGTCTCAGCATTTACAACCCTAATGGGGACTTGCCTTAATGAATCTTGCCCCCGCTGCATAACTAGGTTACTGGCATCTGCATGTTCTGAGGTGGAGTTTTCAGGCCTCTGATGTCAAAAGGTCACTCAGTGTAGATACTCGTGCATGCCCAGGTGAAGGGTTGGTGGTCCTATCCAGTCTTAACCAGCTCAGTTCCAACTAGAGCAGGGTAGCTCCCTGGCCAAATTGAGTGCCCTAGCGGGTATGAGAGGGGGAGACCATTCTTATTTCTTGACCCTCAGAGACTGAGGTGGCCAGGCCTGAGGCTGTGGCTCAGGTGCTGGCAACGAAAGAGCAGCAACACCATTGTATGTGGGTGGAGGAGGAGCAGTCAGAGTGTTCAGCTGAATCAACAGCAAGTTGAGAAAGTTGTCCTCCTTTTCATTAGAGTCAAGTAAAACAAATTTCTTTGCCTTCCTTTTCTGTTGGACTATAAGGTTACATCTTCCTTTTTTAAAAATTAATTAATTAATTAATTTTTGGCTGCATTTGGTCTTTGTTGCTCCACATGGGCTTTCTCTAGTTGCGGTGAGCAGTGGCTACTCTTCATTGTGGTGCACGGGCTTCTCACTGCGGTGGCTTCTCTTGTTGTGGAGCATGGGCTCTAGGAGCGCAGGCTTCAGTAGTTGTGGCTTGTGGGCTCTAGAGCACAGGCTCAGTAGTTGTGGTGCATGGGCTTAGTTGCTCCGCAGCATGTGGGATCTTCCCAGGCCAGGGCTTAAACCTGTGTCCCCTGCATTGGCAGGCAGATTCCTAACCACTGCACCACCATGGAAGTCCAAGGTTACATCTTCTTTGCACAGGTTTATTTTGATACAGTAACATAAGACTGTACATAGGGTATTACATCCCATTTTTCTTCCCATTTATAAAATAAATCTAGTTGCAGAATTATATGGTAATTTAAGGACCCATTTTCAGGTCATCTTGCTCCTGAGTCTAAAGGAATTGTGACCACACAGTGTTACAAAAAAAATCATCCTTTTCTTTACCATGGATTCATAACTTGAAAGTCATCCAATTAAAAGAATACAGCCTAGAGGGCTGCAAGAGGGAATTGGATTAACATATCCCATATTGAAGGGGTTTTGCTTCCAGGTGGTAGCAGCAATGAAATCTTTCTAAAGGTCCTTGCTATAGTCACCAAGAAGCTCAATCCCCAATAGCCAATTCTTTACAGTTAAGACAACCAGACACAGACAAACGAGACCAACACAAACAAAACCAGAACTAGAGCCCTGGGCCTTTAACTCAGGTATGGAGTGCCTCAGTAGTGGTAACTTTTCATGTTGCCTGCCAAAATCCTGCCAGGTGGGCTTCCAACCTGCCATTTGGTCAGGATTGCAAAGATAATCTAGGCATAGGTGATTTCTTTAACAAAATTACTCTCCTAAAAAAGTCTTCCGAACCTCAAAACCCTGAAACCCCAAAACCGTCTCTTTGCTGCAAAACAAAACTAAGCACCAAAGGTTGGTGGCATCTCACCAGGAAATTCAAGGGATGGTCCCTGGAACAGATGGACCAGGCAGCTGCTTGGACTCATCCACAGGTTCTCAATACCAGCAAGAGGCCAACAAACCACAGACAAAATGTCTGTCTGGTCTTACCTCCTGGCTGGCTTGCCAAATGCTGGGACTCCGAGGTTTGCAGCAAAGGGAGGGTTTATTTGCCAGGCAGCCAAGCGAGGAGATGATAGAGCAAATCTCAAATTCACCTCCCTGAAGGCAAGAGGCCCAGGGTATTTCTGGGTTAATGAATAAAGAAGCAGGGTGCTCTAAAGCATGGGGAGCATGGGGAAAGGTGATTGGAAGAATGTGTTATAATGTGGTTCTGCGCAGGCATAACTAGGTTACTGGCATCTGCATATTCCAAGGGTGGAGTTTTCAGGCCTCTGATGTCAAAAGGTCACTCAGTGTAGATACTCGTGCATGTCCAGGTGAAGGGTCGGTGGTCCTATCCAGTCTTAACCAGCTCAGCTCCAACTGGAGCAGCTGACTCCAAGTTCCTAGAAAACAACTCTGGCAAACATCTTATTGTTTAGGCTATGTGATGCTTGGAGGACTTTGCAAGTCTTAAAACGACCTTGATTAGTGAAGGCAGGTGAAATGGATTTCAGGCCACGGTTTCTTTTACAAGGGCAATAGGGTACAGTTGAAGGATTTAAACAAGAAAAATAAGGTGATAAGACTTACATTTAAAAAGTTGCTTATAACTGTGTTGTGGATTGGAGAGGATTAGAGAGAAGCAAAGGTGATCTTGGGAGACCAATTAGGAGATTCCATATTTGGCTGGGGGAGAGATGTGGGTGGGTGGCCTGCAGTGGGGTGGGAGGGGTGGGATGGAGAAGATCAATTCTACAAACATTTAGGTGATAAAATTAATAGGACTGGATTTGGGGTGACAAAGGAGAAAGAGGAATCACAGAAGACTCCCAGGTTTTTCCTTTGAGCAAAGGAGTGGTTGGTGGAGGAGAAATGGGCTTGGGGCAGAGCAGACTGTAGGTTCAGCTTGGACAGGTTGAGTCTGAGGTCCTGGTGAGACGTTGAAGTGGGGGCTATTGGGTAGGGTCTGGAGTGTGAAGTGCAGCAGATAGGATGGGCTGGTGTTAAAGATTGGGAGTCATTGGCCATCATAGGTGACATTTAAAGCCACAGAGTGGATGAGGTGGCCCAGCCAAATAATCATGTCAGTGCTGGAATGGAGAAAGTGAACGGTGCTCATGGAATTGGAGGAGTGGAGAAGGGTAGACTACAGATAGCAGGGCTGGGCTCTCCTGCAGCACGATCTGGCATTTGTCTCGGTAACCAATCTCAGGTGGCAAACCATTTTTGGTACTATTATGGCTTTGGAAGAAGTAGCAGTGACATAGGCCCTTTCAACCACATGATGAGAATTTACAGTCATTTCTTAATCTGTTTTGGGGACTTGCCTAAACCTTGTTGGGATTTAAAAGTCATGGGTCCTTTGCTGCTGCTTTGCTTTGCTGAAATTCTTCCCATCTGATCTTGTTGCAACAAGGACCTCTCTTGAGTGCTCTTTCTGTCTCTTGCGGTCCTTGCCCTAGGCAAGGTGGGATTCCTGATAAAAGAAGGGCTGGAGAGGGGTCCCCTCTCACCTTGTGGCCTGTCTGGCTTGCTATTAACTAGTGGTAAAAGTTGCTTTGGAGGGAAGGGTGCCTCTTGAAGATTTGAACATTTAAATGCATGACCCAGTCCTTGCCCTCTCACCTTTATGCTCTCTCTGATTCTGTCTTTCCCAGTGTGTTTGACGTCCTCCACTGGTGGCGTGGGAGATGATTTTAGATGGTAGATGGACATGACATTAAATAAGATAAAATCACAGAGTGATAAATTTACTTTATTTTCAATCCTGTTTATGGAAAGGAGAAAAATCCAAGGATGTTTTAAATTCTTACTAATCTTTCCTTTTAGCAAAGAGTGAGCAGGTACCTGGGACCAGACAGAAGCTTTAGTCAGCTCTACTAGCTAGTGTCATTTGCTTTATTTTCATTGATTTTTATTTTCCTTTCTCTTTATGGCCCACAATGCAGGTTTGCTTTCACAGTTGTAGTGCTATTCCTGCATATTTCCAGCTCTCTGCTTTGTGGGGTTATTTGTCACCTCAGCTAACCTGGCCTATCCTGATTGCTGCAGTAATGATGTAAAATATTCTTTTGAAATAAGTGTATTTGAGTAAGTTCACAGTTGGAACACAGTTATGGCACAATATCTGAAGGTGATAACATGCGTGGCAACGTTTCAAGAATGATGGATGAGATTACAGATTTTTTTAAAAAAATTAATTAATTAATTAATTAATTTATGGCTGTGTTGGGTCTTCGTTTCTGTGCGAGGGCTTTCTCCAGTTGTGGCAAGCGGGGGCCACTCTTCATCGCGGTGCGCAGGCCTCTCACTGTCGCGGCCTCTCTTGTTGCGGAGCACAGGCTCCAGACGCGCAGGCTCAGTAGTTGTGGCTCACGGGCCTAGTAGCTCCGCGGCATGTGGGATCCTCCCAGCCCAGGGCTCGAACCCGTGTACCCTGCATTGGCAGGCAGAGTCTCAACCACTGCGCCACCAGGGAAGCCCCAGAATTTTTTAAGGGGCTGACCTAATTAGTGTGATTGGTTGTCCTGGTTTTCCTGGGATTGTGTGTCTGGGATGTGGGACTTTCAGTTTGAGAACCGAGAAAGTCCCAGGCAAACTGAGATGAGTTTGTCAGACTGATTCTAAGCGAAACTAACTGATTGTCTTCACTCACTGGTCTTAATCAAAGTGGAGTGGCTGGTGTACTCATCAGTCGCCAGAGACTTTGGGTCAGATGAGGGAGTCAGTGAGTCTTTGTCAAGTCTCCCCTACCCAAAGTGGTTTAACTCCCTCCCATCAGACAGATGAGGAAACCAAAGAGGTGGAGAGTGACGGATTTGTTCCCAGTTGCACAGATTGTAAGTGGCAGAGTGGAGAGTAGAACCACATCTCCTGACTGTCAGTTCCAGTTCGTTTTCCTCCTCCTGGATCCCCAGCGAGAGCTCTTTGCTCTATTCTGCCCTTCCCTTCCCAGTCTCTGTTTGCTTTCAGATGCCTCCATAATTACGTTAAAACAATGAACAATTAGATGGCATTTAAGTGTGAGACACTATCCTAAGAGCTTTCTATTAATATACTAAATTAATCAGTATTCCAGATTATAATTAATTTGTAACATAATAAACATTAATATTATATATGATATATATCAATCATAATTAATATATATTGATCTTCACAACAATCCTATGAGGGTAGGTACTCTTATTATCCCCTTTTTCACCCATGAGGAGATGGAGGCATTTGCCCAAGGTCACCAACTAGTATGTGGCAGGGGCAGGATTTAGAACCCAGGCTATCTAGCTCAAGAGTCCATGTGTGTAACCGCCAAGCTCCGCAGTGCTCTGTGTGGCTGTCCTTTACCAATGTGGCCCACCGCGGGGAAGGGGGGTGAGCCCCCAGATGGTGGGCCATGTTTATGCAGAAAGGGTTCAGTGTAGGCATCGTGAGATCTGAGTTTGAATCCTGGCTCCAGCATTCACTTGGAATGCTTGGGCTGTGCTTTCATTGTGTGTAAAATAGGAAAATGACAGTAATAATAAATATCATATCTGTTTCTCTTTTCTCTGCTAGGTTGTCATAAAGATCATATACAAGTAAGTAAGTCTATGGGACAGAATTTTGTGAACAGTAAAGCACAAGACAGATATAGTTAGTTTTTGTAAAACAGACAATGACATAAAGAGATGCTTGTTAAAGGCACGATAATGATGGGAAAGCCCAACGTGAAAAGGCAGTGGGTGGGCTAATTACAAAGGTCCCGATTGGAAGTCTGGATGGCGGTAACATAACTAGTGATTGCTCAATCACCTGTGCTGAATGGACAAATGAGTGATGAAAGTTGGAAATGAGAACCCGGAAAGAAACTGTGGTTTAAAAGCATACGGGCCTGGTAAAAAAAAAAAAAAAGAGAGAGAGAAAAGGAAAAAAAAAGAAAGGAAAAGACTTGTGTCATATTGCTGTGGTCAGCTCCGCTTTACAGGTGAGGATTCCAGGTTGTGGAGAGACCAGCGACTTGCACAGCTTCACCCTGCATCTCCCGGGGACTCCTCCCAGCCCTGCCCTGACCAGCCGCAGACTCCGGGCAGGTCTGTGCCCTCTTTGCACCTCATTTCCTCCTTTCACGTTCAGGGTGGCGAGGATTAGATGCATTAACCTGGCGGAGTGATCAGCCCGGTGCCTGGCACCTGGGAATCCCTCAGTCAATATTAGCTATTATTATTAGTGGTGGAATCTGCTTTTTAAATTGAATGCACAGTTGCTACCTGGAAGATATTGATTGTATTTCTCCATCTCCACTGAGATTCTGGAAATTGGTTGGTTAGGAGTCATGAAATCTCCCTCTGATTTCAGAACCCCTGTGGTCCTCTCTGGAGGCAGAGGGGTGCCTTTCAAGACCCCTCGCAGCCTGTCTTTGATCCTAGCTCCTCCTCTACATCTGAGTCTCTCTTTCAGCCAATCCTTTACCACCTCAGTGCTTTAGTGAAGGGCTACCAGGTAAAGGAATGAGTGTTCCCCCAGATCCCTTGCTGCTTCCCTTCAAAAACAAAATGCTCGGTGCTAACAAAGTGTCTTTCAAGTGACCAGAGGCACAGAACGCCCGGCTGCCTGCCTGAGCGCTGGTTTCCCGTTCTGGGGGCAATGGCAGGCTGTCCCGCCCTCCCCCTCCCCTTCCCTCCCCCCCCTTCCCCTCCCTGCCCCCCTCCATGTTATCTATGGGGATTGGAAAACATTATCAAAACAGGCCCCATCTGTTCCTGAAGTCGTGGAAGAATACTCGTGTGATAAATTTACAGGGTCACTGGAAGACCCTCTAATTTTCTGGGAAATGACAAGGCGTCTGTGGCCACGTTGTGTAAAATTTCCTCTTTTATCCCAAGTTACATGCCATGGACTATTTACTCGGAGTCTGAGGGTATATTTACCATTCAGGCAACATCATAAGCCGTCAAAGAAATCTACTCAGAGTAGGATGTGTTGGGTGTCTCGCCTTTCTAAAAATGACACTCGGCTCTTTTTTTTTTCTTTTTTTTTTTTAATAAATCTTTTTAGGCACTATGTTCTCAGTGTAAATAATTCAGGAAGGACACTGGTAGGGAGTCAAAGTTCAAGTCAGGGCAGATGTCCTGCACGGAAACAAGACTCAACCCAGCAGCTTTGCCAAGAAAGGAAGCTGGCTAGATATTGGATTCCCTCTGCGTGCTCTTCCAAAGCAGGTTATTGATCTATTGATCAGCTAAGTGAGCATCTCGTGTGTTCGAAGCCTGAGTGTATCATTCAGAGCCAGCCTTGGACAGCCACACAGAATAGAGAACTTGCCTCCAAAGCCAGTAGCTGAAGGGATGATTTGGGGAGAGATTGAAGAATATGTTTTTCGAAATTTAGAACCCACTCACATTTCATGGGTTCTGACATTAATATTGAACTCGACCATAAAGTTCTGGCAAAATCCAATTTCCTGACTCAAAACAAGATGCTCAGGGAGTCTGCAAAGGTGTCTTGGAAGTGCTCGGTCTCTTACAAAACAGCCCGTTTGAAGATTCAAGTGTGAAGGAACCAGGACCACGCTGATTCCATTTCCCTTGAAATCCATGCGGCTTTTAGAATGAAGCAGTGGTGGGGTGGTGGTGGGCGTGTGGAGATAGGAAAGAGCTCTGGAAAAAGTGCATTTGAGGTTTTGCTGACCTGAAGATATTTGAAAATTAGTTTGAATCCTTCTGTCAGGTCCTGACAGTCCATGAATCTCGCAGACTTTGTTTTTGCTCTGGTAACAGATCCCCAAGAGGACTTGTTGCAGAGCAGAGTGGGTGTGAGGCCACTACCCTCGCCCCACCCCCGCCAGGGACACAAGGACAGCCATCCTGGGGCTCTGCTGCCTGTCTTCATCACAAGACCTTGTCCCCAGGAGTGGCTCTGTCTGGTCTCATACCTACTCCTCGGTGGGGTGGGCGGGCAGACTGCTGCCTTGTAACGACCTTGGCCCTGCGCTTGAGGCTCCCATAGCCTCCAGGTTGGGGTTGAGTGACCCCATATATCTCAGCCCCTATAACTTTTCTGAATCCTCTTATCATCTTGTCACTTCTCAGCTTCAGATATCTCAGCAGCAGCTCTGCAGCTAGAGCCTCAAGTCCACGGTCCTCAGCTCTGGCCCCCGCCGCCTCATGGCCTTGCCCTGCCTGCCCGCCTCTCCCGTGTCACCTTGCTCCTCACAATTGAGCCTTCAGCCCTGCCGAACCACTTGTGTTGACCCTAAATCACCAGACCCCCTCTGGCTTCCTTGTCCCTGTCATTTGTTCTGTTTGGAATATTCTCTTCCGATCTGCCTCTTCATCCCAGAGTCTTTCCCAGGACCCAGCCGTCTTCTGTAACACCTTGTACGGTCACCCTGCACTTGCCCCGTTGTAGCGCTCACCCCTCTCTGTATTGTGGTCCCTTTCTGTGAATTCGAGCACATTATCTTCACCAGGTTCTGGGGAGCCAGCTGTCCCTGGGGGATGTGTCAGGGTAGGGAGCGAGGACTGGATGATACTCCCAGGGGGCTGTGCAGTGGAGAGGGGTCCATGCTAATAGTTGGGCTTTGGGGAAGTGGAGGATTATGGGTGGCAAACCAGCAAGGTGGTGGAAGGCTGTAGAGTGTAAGACATAATCCTGTACCATAACTCTTCAGGTCCATATATAGTAAAGTCACCAAATCCATAAGATCATCACTGGAATTGTATTTCTTATGGAAAAATAGTAAAGGGGCTTAGGGCTTTGTCCCAACTGTCTCAAGGCCATACTGGGATGACACTTATGAACAAGAATGGAGACAGGATCAGGAGGAAGAAAGTAAGAATTTGCATAAATTATGGGGAAGGAGTCTGGATTCATATAGGTTATGAAATTGGTTTTGCACTATGGGTTACACTTGTTTGTCCTTCCATTGGGCTGTGAGCTTCCTGAGGGCGGGAGATGTGGCTTATTCATCTCTGGATGCCCAGTGCCTAACTTAATACCTGGTGTACAGCACACAGGGCTCAGTGAATATTTGTTGGATGGATGGATGGATGGAAGGATGAATGGAAGGACTAAAGGAAGGAAGGATGGATGGATGGATGGATAGTTTTTCCAAGGATGCAGACAGACTTGTCATCTGCCTTAGGTGCCTTTTCTTATCCTGCCCCGCTCCCTTCATTAGTTGGCTACCTTGAACTCACCCTTCATAACACAGCATCTGGGGCAGAGGGAGTAGTACAAGCAAAGGCCTGGAAGTCAGAGGGAGCAAGGCCCAGTTGGGAAATTGCAGGAAGGTGTGTGTGGTTGGGAAGCACATTTTGAATGAGGGAGCAGGGGTGGCTGGTGCACCTGGAGAATTTTAATCAGGGATCAGACTACAAAAGGACTCCACCTTTGGCCTTTTTCCTGAGAGCAACGGGACCTGTTGAAGGGTTTCATGCAACATCATGAACAATTGCAATCCACTTTGCTGTCTACATCACTTTTCAAACAATGCTTAGAACTACCCTGCCAGGAACACAGCCCAGAGCAGAGCTGCAACCCAGAGCAGAAGTGAGTCAGCCCTATTTTACTAGGAAGCATCCTGGACCTGGAAGCAGAAGGCCTGGGTTTCTTTTGAGGCTTACTCTTTTGGGTACCAGCTGAGTGACATTGACCGGGTCACTTTCCCTTGTGCTTCGGTTTCCTCACCTGTAAAATGAATAAAATAGAATTTACCCAGGGCTGGCTTCATGGACGTGCAGCTTGTGCAGTAACACAGGACCCCATCCTTATAGTGATCTTGACCTTGGTTTAATGCTCTGCTACCACTGTCATGACATTCTTATTAACTTTTGAACAAAGAGGCCCATATTTTCATTTGCACTTGGCCTCACAAATTATGTAGTTGGTCCTGAATCTACCTCACAAGGATGGTGTGGAATAAAATAAGATCCAGTATGTGAAAGTGCTTTAAAGACAATAAAGCACTAAACAAATATAAAGCCTTATTGATATTATCCACAGTGATGTGATTATTCTAAGTTTACCCATCCTCCTGTGTGCCAGGTGCTGGGGACCCAAAGATAATCAAACCTAGTCACTGTCTTCAAGGAACTCTGGGTTATTCAGTAAACAGCAGAGCTGGGACTTGAACCCCTGTCTTCAATATCCAGTCCAGGGCTCTTCTACAATAAACCGTTGCTAACATACCCGTTTGCTCCACGTTCTATTAGAGCATTGGTGCCCAGGGCATCTTCCCTATCCTCATGGTGCCTGGAACAGTGTTATATACATACAAGGTGCCTGGTAAATGTTTGTTGAATAAATTAATACATTTGAGAGAATGACATGTTTATGTTCCAAGCACCCCTGCTTAAATGTCCTATTATTTTCAGGATAAAACCCAGACCCCTTATCTTTGCACATGGCCCTCTGTGGTCCGGCCCCTACCTCCATCTCCATCCTCCTCTACTGATGGGCCCCTCCCCTCTGTGGCCACTTCAGCTTCATTTTGGTCACTCACACCCACCATGTTCTGCCGTCCCAGGACCTTGGCACCTGCTGTTCCTTCTGCTGGAACACTGTTCTTTGCTCTTATCAATTGCCTGGTTACCCCAGCTCATGGTTCACATTGCTTCCCAAGCTTGATTTTCTCTGTGAGGCCTGCGCTGACCTCACCAACCAGACCTCCCTCTTCCTGATGGTCTCTCAAAACACTGTGACCTGCCCTGTGCTTTCTGCAGTCACAACCGTGGACTTCTCAGTGTGGTTATGGCCATTGTGACCCATCTTGTGCGCTGAGACCAACCACGCGTGGCTTTGTCCCCTGCGGTGTTCCCAGTGATTGGCGCAGTGCCTGTCACAGAGTAGGTGCTCAGTAAATGTTTGGTGAGTGTGTGAACAAGCATGCAGTGTTTGCGAGGTTTGTGCCTGAGTGTTCTCTCCAGCACAATAGGCCCGGGCTATATGATAAGCATAGAGCAACGAATGTGTAATGGGGCCGCTTCCACACACCAGACGCTGTGCTAGGCCCTCCAGATGTACCATCTCACATTATCTCCACAGTATATCCACTTCATAGATGGAGAGATTGAGGCTCAGGAAGGTTAAATGACATCCCCAAGGTCACAAATCTTGTAAGGGACAGTCTGAACCTGAGGCCAGTGCTGGCTAACACAGATGTCTGGGCTCTCTTTTACCACCTCCTGTAGCTCTTGCTTTTTCCCCAACCTGCCTCTCCCAAGCAAAGTGTCCTGTAGACCTGTGCTGCCCACATGTGAGCCGTGACAATGTGACACACGGAACAAACATGGAGAAGACTGTCACAGGCGCAGGGACCAGTCTCCGTTCTATTCTTAATTGCTGTGTCACCCTGAGTAAGTCAGGTTTGCTGTGTGAGCCTTCTTGGATTTTCCAGCTGTAAAGCTGGGAATTGGACCCATGAGCTCTACGTTTCTTCCCGGTGCTAATTCCGGATCTACGTGTTTCTTTCTAGCTCTGCCCCTCCCCGTGCCCCAGCCATGCTGCCCTTCTTCCTGCTCCTTGAACACATCAAGCTCCTTCCTATCCCCACAGCTCTGGTACCTGCCAGGCCCTCTGCCTGGAGCATCCTCCTCTGATCTTCATGGGGCTGGCTGGCTCCTTGGCACAAAGTTTCAGGTTAAGTGTCACAGAGAGGACTTTCCCACCCACCTGAGCTAATGTTGGGGCCCCATGCCAGTCACTCCATTGCCTGGTTGGCTGCATAGCACTTGTCACCATTTGAAATTGTATTATCTATCTATCCATCTATCTATCTATCATCTATCTATATCTATATATACATGCACACACACACATATATACATTTTCATCTATTTATAATAAATATAAAAGTTCTCTCTCTTTCTATATCTACCTATCTACCTATCTATGTAGGTATCTATGTATCTATCTGACTGTCTATCTAGCTAGCTATGGTTGTTTCTTTGCTTGTGAGTCTCCCGTCACTAGGATGTGAGGCCCATGGGAGCAGGGCGGTGGGTTGTCTCATTCATGGCTACATTTTTAGCTCTTGAGAGGAGCACAGTGAATATTTACTGAAAGCATTGAACGATCAGTTGAATGAATGAATGAGTGAATAGCTCTGTGCTCTCTAAAGCACCAAGGGTAGGGATACAGCAGGGAGAGAAGGTCAGGTAAGATCGGGGCCACTTGGTACCATCATCAGAAGCCCAGCACCAACCCCATAGCTCATGGAGTAATGTGCCCAGTACATAGTCATTACATACAAGAATTCATTTAACCAGATTGGTTGTGGCATCTGCCCTGGCGTGGCAATTGTAGTGCTTGCAAATCCAATACGAATTGTCCTGCAGAAACATCACAAATCCAAAACGGCCCAGATGGAAGGATGACCTCCTAACCCCGCCCCTCCTTCTCTTTCTTCAACCAGAGAATGTCAGTGTCCAGTTGCCAGGAGAGCTGTTTGAGTCTGACCATGTCCCTTGGGGAGCTTGTATTCAAATTTTGGGGGCATTTCCAAAGCTCTCAGATGCTGATAAAAAATCTGTAGCTCTCCATGGGCTCTGAGGGTTCACACCTACTGTTTTAGAAACTGTTCCACAACATGGAGAAAATGTACTCCCTGCCCCACTTTTCGCCCACCCCCACCCCGCCACTCCCCGCCCCCCACCTCCCATCCCCCCTGCTTCCCACCTTCCACTCCTCACCCACCACCATCCTGGTTTACCATTTGATACTTTAGAGTTGCCCAGGGACTGGAGAGAAATGGATTTTATTTTACATCCTACAGCTGTACTGGAGAAACCCCACATATTTAAAATAGTAAAATGGCTTTCAGGCTAAGAGTATTTCTTATTCAGTATTTGAAAATCTGGAGCCTGCTACCCAGTTGACCTATCTCTGAAAAATAAAATAAAAAAGTAAAATGTGAAGGCTTCATCCTAAACCTGTCACCCGCAACTACTTAAGAGCAATTTAGGCAGAATACAACAGTTGCTGCCCCGATCTGCTTTCTGGACTCAACTATCCACCCAGAAAGGCAGGAGAAACCTCAGTTCTTAGATTGGAAAGTGCTTCCTGGGATGAGATGAAGGGACTTGAGAATTCATCACATCTCTCTGCCTGCCCCTGGGTTGGCCCGCAATCCACTGCCCCACAGAAACAAGAATCTAAAAACTTTGAGAGAAGGCGATTTCACAGTCTCTCTAGGAGTCCTCTTTCATGGTTCAATAGGCCCTTACAGTCAGGAAGTCGTTTCTTGGTCTGACGTACGGTTCTTAGGCTGCATTAGACCGTGTTGATCTGAAAGAGTCTGGGTTTCCTGGATGGTACCTCTCTTGGGCTTTCCTGGGGCCCGTGAAGGTAAATGAGCTGTCTTTAAAGGCACATTTCAGAGGAAATCTGTCTTCCACTGTCTAATGGCTGGAGTGCTCCTGCTGCTGGAGCCTTTGATGATTTCCTTGCTCGCCAAGGATGCCTGCCCCGCAGCAGGGAGGCCGCCCGAGTTCCGCAGCGTCCTGGGGATGGTCTCTGAGGCGAGGTTTAGATGAGGCTCGCTGTGCTATATTCTAATCCTTAACCCTCCTCGGGGGCCAGCGCTGAGAATGTTCTTAATTTCGTTCTTTAATTGCTTTACTAACCTACTGGCTCCATCTCGTTCTTCATGCCCCTCTTTCGGATACCCCAGCTGCCCTCAGGCTATGCTCTACAGCACCATCGCACATTGAAGACCCTTTCCCTTTCTCTGACCACTCTGACCACCATCGGTTCTCCTTCCCAGTTTTTTTTTTTTTTTAAAGGAACGCTACTTATTTATTTATTTATTTATTTATTTTGGCTGTGTTGGGTCTTTCGTTTCTGTGCGAGGGCTTTCTCTAGTTGCGGCAAGCCGGGGCCACTCTTCATCGCGGTGCACGGGCCTCTCACTGTCGCGGCCTCTCTTGTTGCGGAGCACAAGCTCTAGACGCGCAGGCTCAGTAGTCGTGGCTCACGGACCTAGTTGCTCCGCGGCATGTGGGATCTTCCCAGACCAGGGCTCGAACCGGTGGCCCCTGCATTGGCAGGCAGTTTCTCAACCGCTGCGCCACCAGGGGGAAGCCCTCCTTCCCAGTTTTGGATGAAGCTTCTAGAACTGCAGCCTTGCATTGCCACTACAGGTAGCCGACCGGCGACAGATATTTGCGAATGGAGATATTAATGAATGAGTGGGATAGTGCATGACCATGTACCCGACTAGACATGTTGGCATTTGGGGTTTTTAGTTGCTTCTCTGTTTAGCAGTGGGTTCTCTCCCTCCCACTCTATCTGAGATCACGAAGCACATTTAGCAAGTAGAGAAGATGCCAGAAACCCAGGACAGGGGAGCCCCAGCTGGGAATCCGGGAAAGAGTTTGACCATATTTTGGCTTCGGCACTCAGCCATGAACCAGGCAGGACCCAGGCAGAGGAGACAAAACGGCCTCTTGTATTGGTGGCATCCGTTCCAAGGTGCTTTGGGATCCAGTAAACTCTTCTGTCCACGATTCTCATCCGCCTCAAGCCTAACAGAGCCAAACTGAAGAGGGTAGTGTGGAGGTCAAGGTCCTCTGAATTGAAAGGTCAGCTCACTTTCCTGGAATTCCTAAGGAGGGCTATGCTATAAATACCTTGTCTACATCTCTCTGTCCTCTCCTGACAAAGCAGGCCCTGGAGCTGGGAAGCCTGGCTTCTAGAATGAAGCGTAATAATGTAAACTGTGGGATTGGAGGGGTCAACACTGCTTTACAAAGCCATGAGTAAGCAGTGAGTTTGGTCACTGGTTGTCCCAGGAAGCTTGTCTCTTTAATATTTTCTATTATTAACATAATAACTCTCCCTCTTCGTCACACACCCTGACTCTCCAAATCAGAGGGGACACTACAGCCTCTCGGGCATGCTCTCCCCTAAGCCTCAAGTGGGAGCACCAGGGATCTGGGCTCTCCAACACCCTCAAAGAATAAACGTCCACGTCAGCCCTCAGCTCTCAGACCAAATAACACCCCCAAGGTCAACACAGTACAGATAGTGAGCCAGCGAATTAGCAAGTCAGGGAGCTAGTGAAATGATACATCTTCTACCTGCTCTCCAGTTATGGGAGCTAATTAATTTGTGGTTCTCTTCAGCTTTTTGCAGCTTGAAAAACAAAATAAAATACAGTTAGATAAGTCTTGAGTTTCCCTCTCTTGGAAGGTGCTTTAAACTCCTTCTTTTTCCCCCACTCTGACTTCCTCTCTCTTCCAGGAAACAGGATGCTGCCCTTAGGCTATGATGCCCTTTCTTGAAGTTCACATGAGCGCCTCCTTTTTAATTTCAAGGTCATTGTTGAGTTCGCAGGTCTGTAGGAAGTTGCCTTCATTGTGGGAAGTTTTCTCTATCTGAATTTTACCCTGCTTATCGTACTTGATGGTGCCCAGGAAAAAAGGTGGTCTTGCCTAACAAACTAGCATATGTCTTTTAATGGTGCACCTCATCATCTTTTCCTTTATGCCTTGGCCACCAGGAAGCTCAGTGAAACTTTTTGCTCAATTGCACTAGTTTTCCTTAGTTTAAGCTTTTTGATTCTGACTCTGATTTTGGTTCATCTGCCTAAGTTTTAACCATCCTCTACTATTTGTTGAAGATTTGCCTTCAAGTCCACAGGAGTCCAGGAGAGGTTCAGACAACTTGGGGGTGGGTACCTGGGAGGCTTCTTAATAAGTTGTTGACTGAGGGAATTTGAAGAAGTCCTGCAGCATTGGGCAGAATCATGAAGGAGAGAAGACAAGTCAGAACCAGAAAGATAAGGCAATGTTTTGTCTTTCAGCAGGGCTGGAGCCTGGGTGTGGCCCAAAGTATGAGGTCCCTTTCAAGTGGAAGATTCAGGACTTGCTTATACATTCATTCATTTATTCCTTCTTCCATCCATCCATCTATCAATTCACTTATCATTCCATTTATTAAGAATGTATTCCATTTTCCAGGCACTGGAAACACAGCAAATAACTCTGAAAAAGTTCTCTGTCCTTATGGAACTTACATTCTGTTGAAGGTGGACAGACAATAAACAGTAGCGAAAAATACATGAAATATATCATGGGGAGACAAATAAGACAGGAGTGGAAGGGTTACAACTTTATGTAGGGTGGCCTGGGGCAAAGGGGGGCATTGAAATTAATGGAAAATATATGCCAGGGAAGCCCACTTACATGGTATCAGGCATGAGCCAAAAGAGTTGACATGGTCCAGTCAGTCCCTTCTAGAAGTAGAAGGGATGCTACAGAGATAACAGATATTATAAAGAGATTTCTACACCTCCCTTAAGCACGTGTCTGAACTTGCACACAATTGAAACTTGCTCTCCATCTGCTCCTCTGTCTCCTCCACTAAGCTGCAGCTTTTCTGCGTGAGGGGAGTGTCGGGTGCAGCCTTTCAGCTAGACAAAAAGACTCCTGGAAAAATTAAAAGTGTGTGTGTGCGTGTGCATGTGTGAAGAGAGATATAGAGAGAGAGGAGAGAGAGAGAGACTCCAAAAGAATTATGGATGTAGCTTTCGGTGCTTAGAGTTGACTAGAATAAAATTCACAGAAAACATAAAAGTTTTTGAGAAAGCTTATTGTCAAAACTGCTACCAGACTGATCTAAAAGAAAATGAGGCAGCTGGAGATGTGAGTACATTTCTGGGTCCCTACCTGTCTTCAGGCAGGATGCCAACTGGAGAGCTGCTTGCCACTAAGAAGGACACCTTCCCCAATGAACACTTCATCAGTGGTCCAGGCTGATGGACAGGGAGGCCCTCCCAAGGGCTGAGCCAGGGGCCTCGGGGAAGAGAGGGCGGGGGAGCTAGTCTGAGGGCATAGGACAGGGATCAAATCAAGGGACATTCCTTACTCCCAGGTTACTCCCTGTTCAAATGGGAATGTTTTTGCAGTGATTCTGACCCTGTTTTGCCATTGTATGTTAGGTGTATATGGGAAAAACAACTTGTCTTTTTGCTTCTCAGGTCTGTGGATCAAGAGGAGCCTCATTGAGATCTGATGTAGATCATGAGTTTCTTGATTTCCATCTCAGTGTTAGAATTGGATAAGATTTTTGGAGTGTCTTCGGGATGGAGTGAGTGTATTTTGCATGTGGGAAAGGAACGAATATTTGTGACCAAAAGGGCACAAGGAGGGCATTGTCTGTAAATATTTGCTCTCTCCCCTTTCTGTCTGTCTCCGTGGGGCAAGTATACTTTCCTGCCCTTGCTTTGGGCTTCATCATTTTATTTGTTTTGGCAAATGAGGATTACTGGATATGACAGGAGCAGGGGCTTGAAAGGTGCTTGTGCTGTTGAGCTCGCTGTCTTGCTTCTGCAGTGGCCACGAGAAAAACATGACACGGACCCAGGAGGATAGCAGTTATGCAGAGCTGCCCTGGGCGACCCGAAGACCTGTAGCCTGAAGCGAAGCCACCCCCACTGACTCTCAGGCATAGGGTGAGAAATACTTCCTGTTGTATGCCACTGTGATATTTGTGTTTGTTATACAGCAGTAGCTGACTGAGACAACCCACAATATCAACCTGGAGCCCCATGGCTTCCTGAAATATGGGAAGTGAATAAATAAGTGCCTAACAAATTGGGAGTAGGGCTTTGCCAACAGAAAAAAGAAATGATAGCATCCTTGGAATGAGCTGAGAAAGTTTTCCCAACTGCCTTGAGAACTCAGCATGAGTGGTGGGCCCTGGGAAGGTGGGAGGCTGTGCAGAAGCATGGGTCTCCCATGCGGGTCAAAGAAAAGGAAAAAAGAGTCTGTTGGGATTGTAGGTGAGGTGAATGGGTTTATAGACTGAGGCTGCCCAGGAATTCTCACTGTATATATACAGTGTACATACTTAATGTTTAATATATTTGTTATACAGTAATTTTATGATAATTAAACTTCTTAATATAACGTTGTGGTAAAAGTGCTTCTCCCACATTCCAGAGATTACCAGGAGTCTGACTTTTTAAAAAAAAAATCTTGTATTGTATGTATTTTTAGGAGGAAGTAGAGTAAAAATAAATAGATTAACCAGGAGTGCTGGGAAAGGGGGTTGGGTGGGAAAGAAAAAATGCCATTCAGAAATAGACTGTGAAACTAATTACCTAGATAAACCAATGTAAAAAATGTATTGTTTAAGACAGGAGTCATAAACTCAAATACCTCGGGGGCCAGGCAGGTGACACAAACAAGTGAAGCAGGCCAGCTAGGGGCTGTGGGGATATGGAGACTGCGTGCCCATCCAGGGAGGGCAGCTTCTATGACTTGGCTCCCCCAAGTTGCTGCCATGTGGGAATGGAGCCTGTTGTGCCCAAGTCTTCTGTGTTTTCCTGAGAAGCAGAGCTGCCATGTACGCTAGTGTGGGTTGTAGACTGCACAAGATGCTCAGCTGATAGGGCAACTGGAGATGGGAATACAGTCCAAGCTCTGCTTAACGAGCCCTGGCCAGGACACATGGCTTGGGGAGTAGAGGTGGGCTGGACTTCGGCCCCCCTCTCCCCACTTCAGCCTCCCTTTGTGTAGTGTTTGATCATACAGGGTGGTGTGGGATGGCGGATTCATTTCCCATTGTGGAACCCCTCATTTTTCCTGCCTCTGGCAGCCCAGGCACAGGTGCCCTTCCTAGGCTCAGCCGATTAGATGCTCCTTCCCAGGACCTGGAATCTTGCATGAGTGACAACAGCACAGAGGTGGAGAGACGACATAGGCTGTGTTTAGGTGTGTTTGAATGGTGATTGGTAGAGGACCTTTAAAAACAGTGAGCTGCCAAACAAAACTCACCAGAGGGTCTCCAGCTACCCACTCGAGATCAAGACATTCCAAGTGCAGGAAAGGGACTATCAGTGCACTCACCTGTTCTTAGTAAGCTTTGCACACACATAGGTTTCTGCTGCATGAAGCTTCCCTAAATTGTTTCACCACAGTGAGGTGTCCTTCCTGGGTATCACAGTACAGGGCGGTGAAATCTCCCTTTCTCTGAAGGCTGACATTTGGTCCCACTTTTACTAGAGCTTGGTCCTGTGATCTTCGCCAAATTTTCATCATGCTGACCCTCAACTTCCTTGCCTATGAAATGGGAATTTGGATGCTGTTCCCCTTTCCTCCCAGGGATATTGTAAGGATCAAATCCAAAGAGATGATGGATCAGAAAACACTCTTCAAGCTCTGACACACCATGTGAACACAAGGTATCACTATATAGCTGCTGAGACACTAGCAGCTGATGTGGCTAGTGTGTGATGTGACTGGTGTTTTAACCAGAGATGGGGGGATCTGGCATGGAGCAGGCCATTTGATTATTAGCAAAATGCTGAAAAAAGCACTTTGCAATCCACTGCCTCCCCAGGCTACCCACCCTGTCTATTGCTGCAAATCTGTGCCTTTCCTATAATAATAAATATTTATAATGCATCTTAACATTAATTTATTTGAACCTCACAACAGTCCAGTGAGGTAAGGATTATTATTCCCATTTGCTGATGAGGAAACTGAGGCTCAGGAGCCTAAGGTTATGCAGCCGGGAAGGAGTAGAACTAGGGAGTGAGTTCGGGACTTCCCATTGTGGAAGTTCTAGCTCACGGTGTTTCCTAATAGTCTCCTGGGACCATCAGAGGCCAACCTGGAGTTCAACAGCACCGTCAGTGATAGTAAAGACTCCTACGAAGCACTCAGGGATCAGGAGGAGATCACTAAATGTCTGGTGAGTGGAGAAGCCCCAGCCCAGAATCCCTTCTCTCCACCTACTGGAAGCAACGGCCTCCATCCCTGATTTTTGGGGAACTGTCTCCTTCTCTATTCAATGTAGGTCTATGTGAAGCTGCTTCTCCTTGCCTGAGAGAGGCATGTGATTTAATCTAGACCAATGAGATACAAGATCCCAGTATCTGAGTCTTGAGAGGTTACACACAGGGACGGAGGGAAGTTGTAGCTGGGTCATTCCAAGACCAAGCCTGGCAAAGCAGTTCTCAGAATCGCCCAGAAGCCTTGTTAAAACAGGCTGGGCCTACCCTCAGAGTACCTGATTCAGAAGGTCTAGGGTAGGGCCCGAGAATTTGCATTTCTACTAAGTTCCCAGGAGATGCTGCTGCTCATGGGACCAAAGTCAGAGCTTCACCGCCATCGGTGATTTTTGCCCCCCAGGGGACATATGGCAATGTCTGGAGACATTTTTTTTTTTTAAAGTATTTTTTTTTTAAATTAATTATTTATTTATTTATTTTTGGCTGCGTTGGGTCTTCGTTTCTGTGCGAGGGCTTTCTCTAGTTGTGGCAAGCGGGGGCCACTCTTCATCGCGGTGCGCGGGCCTCTCACTATCGTGGCCTCTCTTGTTGCGGAGCACAGGCTCCAGACGCGCAGGCTCAGTAATTGTGGCTCACGGGCCTAGTCGCTCCGCGGCATGTGGGATCTTCCCAGACCAGGGCTCGAACCCGTGTCCCCTGCATTAGCAGGCAGATTCTCAACCACTGCACCACCAGGGAAGCCCTCTGGAGACATTTTTGATTTTCACAAGTGGAGGGCTGCTACTAACATCTAGTGGGTAGAGAGGTCAGGGAGGCAGCTAAACATCCTCCGTTGTACAGGACAGCCCCCAAGAGCAAGGAATTAGGCAGCTGCCGAAGTCCGTAGTGTTCATGTTGAGAAAGCTTGCTCTAGAGGAATGGTCCACGTGCTCTTACACTGAGGTCCCAGAGATGCCTGGTTCCTGCCTATCTCCATGCTCCTCCAGGGAGTCTCTGGGCCCAGTATCCTTCCAAAACATGCCTTCTTCCTTTTACTTAATCAGAGTCAATGTTTGTTACCTGCAACCAAAGATCTGATGGAGATGAGGATTTAACTGCTTTAGAGGAGTCAGGTTGGTGCTAAGGAAGATCGTGGGCTGGCTTCTGGGTTAGAATGACATATAAGCCACACGCATTTCTTTCCTTTCCACCTGTGACTCTCCTCTCCTCCTAGTGTACCATTCATTTTAAATAAACACTATAATTTGTTTATCCATTCTCCTATTCTTAAAAAGTTCAGTTCCTTTTATTTTTTGTTATTAAACAATGCCACAATGAATACTTTTACATTAAATGCTCATGCTTATATGTAAGAGTTTCTCGAAGGTTCCTACCCAGAAGTGAAATTGCTGGGTTATGCCATTGAGACACCTTCAGTTTTACTGAATATTAATAAATTGCATTCCAAACTGGTTGTGTCAAGTCAACCCAGCACCAGTGGTGGGTGTATCAATATCTCTCCAAGTCTTCATCAACACTCTTTGGAGACAGATGTGTTAATTTTTGTGATCTGTTGAGTGACTCACTGTTTTAATTTGCATTTCCCTGATCATTAGGGTCATTGACCATATTTTCACATGCTTATTGCTCACCTGGGCTTTTCTTTTTGGAAATCACAATTCCCGTTCTTTGCCACTCCCCCTTTTCTTTTTTTCTTTCTTTCTCTTTCATTCTCCCTCCCTCCTTTCCTTCCTTCCTTCCTTCTTTGCTTGTTTAATTTCTTAGTGATTTGTAGGCTGATATGATATATTCTGGGTACCAGTCATGTGAATGGAACGTCTATTCTGTGACTTGCCTTCTAACTTTGTTTATGGTGTTATTTGTTGCACAGAACTTTTATATTTTACTTCAGTCAGATGAATTAATCTTTTTCTTTTTGGATTATTATTTTTCCATCCTGCTTTAAGGATCTTTCCATATGCCAATATTATAAAGATACTCTCCTCTATTTTCTCTAAAACAAATATAAAGCTTTAAAAAAAGTCTAGTCTTTAATCCATCTGGATTTTATTTGTTTGTAGAGTGGGTGAGAAATCTCACTTTAATTTTTCCATGTGAGTAGCTAGTTGGCCTAGCACCAGTTACTGAGCAACCCAGCTTCTCCTCATTGATGGATAATGTCATCACTGCATGTAGGTAGTTTCCATTTATGTGTAGGTCTCTTTCTGGACTCTCTGTTTTGTTCTATAGGTCTATTTGTCAGTCTCTGCACCAAGACCACATGGATTTAATTACTGTAAATTTATAATACGTCTTGATATGTGAAAGCATGAATGTTTCCTCCTTGTCTTCTTCACAATTATCTTGGCTAATTCCAGTCCTTTACACTTTGTGTGTATATATACATATATATAACGATGTACTATATATATATATATATATATATATATATATATATATATATATATATGTATATATATGACGTTTACAAGCTGTGTAGGTGCCTGGCCCAGAAGTGGGGCCCAGGAAATGTTAATTTCCTATCCCTTCTTCTGAGGGTTCTTTGTTATTAACCAGGAATGTACATTTCTTGGCTTAGTTTCATTCAGCCCCTGACCTTGTGCCCTAACAGGACAACAGAATTACTGTTCTGAATTCAGGGATCCACTTTTTCACAAGTAGGCTCCTTACACATATGACCCCAGCTATGGATACATAATAGCGCCTAGTAAATATTTGCTGAAACTGAATGAAAATGCCTCAAAAGCCCCAATGCCCCAAGCAGTGGGTCTGTCTGTGAACCTTTCTCCTTGCAGCACCAGAAATAGCACCATGTTTATTCATTCAACATATGTTTGTGCAGCTCCTACCATGTTCCTGGTAAGCCAGTGAGACATGGCCTCAGCCTTCACAGAGACAGACATTCAATAAGTAATTACACTGCAAAAAGTGCTATAAAAGAGAAGTGGACTTTTAAGGGAGAATAACGTTATTGGAGGGTCAAGGGAGCCCTTCCTGAGGAAGTGACGTATGAGTTCAGGATGAGTAGGACCAAGTCAGGCCAAGATGAAAGAGGATTGTTTTACACAGCGGGAGCAGCATGTGCAAAGGTCCTGAGGTCGAAAAAGCTAGATGTGCAGTAGTGGTGCTTCTCACACTTTAATGTGCACCTGGGGGTATTATTAAAAAGGCAGATTCTAGGATGGGGCTGAACTCCAGAATTTCCAGCCAGCTCCCAGGTGCTGCTGGTGCTGCTGGTCTGGGGCTGTGGCTCTCACTTAGGGTGGCACAGTGTAAGAGGAACTGAGAGAGTTTTGAAGGTGTGACAGAGCATGGTGAGCAAGGATGAGGGTGAGGAGATGGGATGGGAGGAGTAGGCAGGGACCAGATCCTGCAGGATCTTGGGGGTCACCTTCTAAATATAAGCAGGAGAGTCACACAGTCTGACTTGGCTCATCTGCCTGAGCCTCAGTTTCCACATCTGTAAAATGGCGATGCATAAACCTCCCTGGCAGGGCTCTTGGGAAAACTGGAGATGATATATGATAGGCACCACCATTCAGCAAATGACATATGTTTTTCCTGATTCCTATTCCCAAGTCCTGAATTTAGGAAAAGGTTGCAACATGCTACCTTCTGCACAAAGTTCAAGGACCTGAGACTGTCAGGACCTCTTTTATCTTGATATGCCACTTTGCTTGGAGAAGGTTCCCTTGTCTTAAGTAAGCCAGTAGGATCTGGGGTTAGACTGGCAAAATGTAAGCCAAAAAAAAAAAAGTGAATATTTTCTTTTTGAAAGAAAATATTGAAAAAATTGAGCTGGGTTCGCTGGCTAGGGTCTGTGCTGACCTTTCCTCCCTGTCTGTCTGTCTGTCTCTGTTGTTTCTACTCAACAACAGGATGTCCTCCGTCTCCCCCTCCTCTGGTTGCAAACAACCCCGGAGCCGCTCTGTCTGCAGCTCTGTGTTCTGTTTAAAGGAACAGACACCCATTTCTCACAGAAGAACCGTTAGGTAAACAATAATATATTTTTTTAAGCCCAGAAAGTGGCTCAACATACTGAGCGTGGAGTGACTGTCTCTAGCATTCCCCAGCTAGTTTCAGGACAAAGGTCTCCAGAGGAAGGATGCTTCTTTTCTTTTCTTTTCTTTTCTTCTCTTTTCTTTTCTTCTCTTCTCCTCTCTTCTTCTTCCCTTCCCTTCCCTTGCCTTCCTTTCTCTTCCCTTCCCTTCTCTTGGCTTTTCTTTTGAGTAAAAGGGGACAACATGTTGAGAGGGGCAGGGAGGCCCGAGGCCTGCAGATAGGAGCCTTGTCTTGGCCTAAAGAACCCAGGAGGCTGCTCTTGGGCACCCCTGGCCTGCGTGGCAGGAGAGGGTGGCTTTTGCTCTGATGCATCCTGTTCCCTCAACACTCCTCCCACTTGCTGAGCACTTCCAGCCCTGTGTAGGGCCTTCTAGGCGTGACCTCACTGCACGCTCCTCAGGACACCTGGAGGTGTGCATTATCACCCCCACTTCACAGATGAGGAAAATGAGGGCGAGAGGATGAAGTAATTTGCCCAAGGTCATGCAGAGCAAAGTTCAGGTCAGGACTCAAAGCCAAGACTCCAAAGTTCATTTCTGAACCAACCTCTCACATTGACTTCCTGGGTCCCAGCTTTCTGAATGACTTGAACTCGTCCCATAGCCTTGCAAGAGTGGAAAAAACCCGTTTTCTAGATTTGGAGGACAGGATCTGGAGGAATGAGCTGCTCCAGGCTTTGGGGGGGGGGGTGGTGGCGGTCAGGAATAAGGCTGAGGTTCCCGGGGTCCTGACTCCAATACCCAATGCTGGTAGTTTCAGTGAAAGAAAAGTCCAAAGAACAAGATGTGGTCAGCATCTCCATTTCCTCGTGTGGAGGCTCCATTCAGAGACACAGCGAACTCTTGCCTCCTGCCACCCTCCGCCTTTCAGCACTGTCTCCAAGGCTGAGATCCATGGAAGCCTACATCTGCACACCTAGGTTCCCATCTGTCTGTAACAAGAAAGAAATAATTACTGGAGAAATAAAGCCACAGAACGCGTTCTCAAACCAAGCAGAAAGAAAATGTTTTTGGCTTCTTCAAAATGTAGTGACTATTCCCTGATTGGGGACAGGTCAACTGGGAGGGCCGGTTGGGACGGGCAGGGGATGTGGAGGACCACTGGCTTTGGGCAAAGGCAGACCTGGATTTGAGATGAACTCACTGGTGTGGGTTCATGAGAGATTCCTTCCTGGTTATTATGATGCTGTTTGTTTATCTGCCACACTTGCACCACAGGGTTGACCTGGGGAAGAAGAGGTTATGGAAGGCTTCTCTGTGCCCAGTCCTTTCCTTCTATTCCCGCAGCAACCCACAGATGGGCAGCGTGATTATTTTTGCAATGAGGAAAGTGAGGCTCAGAGAAGTCCACCAGCTTGCCTGGGGTTGGCTGGCTTCAAAGGGAATGTGTTTAACCAAACCGCTAAGCTACACGGGGTCTGTGAGTAGAATCAATTTGGACTCAGTTGATTTGATCCATTTCCTTGATTGCTTGACCCCGAGGGGCAAAGAGTACATTAAAGATGGAAGCCCTGACTGCCCCCCTTTGGGAGGTCATAGCCAAGGATTCTAAAGCTTTGGTGAAGTCAGGGAGGTTTGGTGCTTTGCCACACCCCTGTGAAGTGAGACCTCAGGTGAAATTTGGTCATGAGAATGGAGCTGAATCTTGTCATTTTTATCAATTAATTCCTCCCTAAGAGGACAGGGGATAACCTGGTCTTCCCCCGGTATGGACGAAGAAGGGACAGAAGAACAGAGCAGGGGGCAGTGTTCACGCCAGGGCAACAGAGCGGTTGCAGTGATGATAACAAGGACTGGTGAGCAGGGGGTGCTGACTACGGCGGGAGATGCGCCAGGCGTTCCCCAGCCCTGTGTTTCTTCCAGCGGAACCACGATGCTGCTGAGGGCGTGACGACTGTTTCCCCTCCAGATCCTCTCTTTGCCCTTCTCTCTGTGCCTGGGAGGCTGCGCTCCTACAGGCAGCATTGCCTGGGCTTGTCTGAGACACTAGCAGGACATCAGAGGCCGGGAAGAGAGAGGCTGCGCTATTTCCTCCCCTCCCCTCCCTGCTACAGCTCAGTGTCCCTCAGTGGCTCCCAGTGGGGGCCCCTTCCGTGTCTCCAGCTCTTACACTGGGCCTCAGCCCCAGGGGAGGTGGCAGCTTCCTTCCTTCTTCCTTCGCTAAGGTCTCTTCACATCTCCCTACCGAGTATGCCTCCTGCCCCCTGCAGCCCCCTGAGTGGATGCTGCCAAGGGCCTCTTTCCCCATTTCGCAGAGAAGGAGACTGAGGCCCAGGATAACAGGTGTTGCCAAGGCCACAGGGCTTGTGAGCGGCCGAGGGAGGATCTGAACGAGAGTCTTCCCAAATCCACCGCCCCAGCGAGGATGCCGAGCAGGATGGACTCAGCGGGACCTGCGTGGGGTCCCCTTTGTTGCGTCGGGATCCCCTTTGTTGCGTGGGGATCCCCTTTGTTTGAACCGACACCAAGTTCTGCTGCCTGACACCATTACTGTTAACGCACGTGTTATTAAATGCTTTTCACATTTGCAAAGAGTTTTCCTCTTGCTCCTCTGCCTCCCAACCCTCTCTCTCTCTTCCTGCTGGACAAACTGGGAGATGGCTGGGTCCTACTCCCCCCCCCCCCAACCTTTCCAGATGGGGACATTGAGGCTCTGGGAAATGCAGGTCTGTCCTGGGGGGGCAGCAAGTGACTTGGGGGTGTTGCCGTTCTGGGGCCTTCGCTCCAATGGGGCCAGTAACATCTGTTCCATGAGCCACCAGCCAAGACGAACAATGATACAGGCAAGGAAGACCGAAAAGCTCTGACAGGGACGAGAAGGTGGGAAAGAGGGAGGAGTGGGAGAGTCAGCATTTTGGGGGAGCAAGTGTAATAATAATATAGCAGACCCTCAGTTGCCTCACTGCATCTGCTCGACCAGTGTACACCATCACGCTCATTGTCCAGATGAGAAGAGAGATGCTTGAAAGGGTCAAGTCCCTTGGGACTGGCATATAGTCAGTGCTGAATAAACATGTGTCGACTGAATAGATTAAGTAACTTTACCCAGCTAATCACTAGTGGAGCTGGAATGGAATTTGTCTGTCTGACCCCAAAGCCCTGTGTATGTGCCAGCAACACTGTCTGTGCCAGACAGAAATAAAAAAAGAAAAGGGATGGAAGACAGAAAAGCCAGAGGAAGCCACAAGTTGCTAGACCAGAGGCTCTAGGGAAGGTGCTACAGCACTGCCAGTTAAGACTGGGGCTTCCAGAGCCGGGCTTTCTGGGTTCAAATCTCCACCTCTCTACTTACTTGTTCTGTGATATTGGGCAAGTTGCTTACGTTTTCTGTGCCTCGTTTCTTCATGTGTAAATGAAGATAAAAGTAGTACCTATGCTTGCCTTGTTATCCACTCTGCACCTTTCCCCTGCTCTGCATCCAGGAGTGGCCACCCTTTGCAGGCTGTGTTTGCAGGGCTCCTGTGACATCTGGTTTCCAGCTGGGTTCCACCAATGGGAGGCACTGGCAGGAGGTCGGTGGGCGGGGTTGGAGAGAAGCTAGAGTATTTCTTCCCCTGTCTCTGCCTGGAGTCTTGTCTCTGCAAGCAGCTCTTTCTCCTTCATGGCTTTTGCTCCTGCTGGAAGGAGCCACTGTGCTTCCAGCTTCTGAATGACCCCAGAAGCCACAACATCCGCTCTCTTTGTCTGCCCAGCTCTGGCTGGGGGTGGAGCTGTGGGTGCAGCAACAGACTACACCTAGTCCTGCCTGGCAGAAGAGATTTCCACATTGGTTTTTAAATGTTCCTGCATGATTTGACTCTTTTATAAATAAACAGTGAGCATATACACTTTTATTAACAGAAAGAAAAACCCTAAAAGATTTTCACTTTTAAAATGCATGAGTGAAAAATAAGAAATTATAGACAAGCCTGCTTTCAGGTTTCTCAGCCAGGAAAGTAGGGGGGAAATACGTTGCCACTAAAGGCAAGGGCAAAGTTGAAGACTTTCTTTTTTTCCAGAAAGGAGAATCCTAATCAAGCATTTGTGCTGAGCCCGGAGTGCCCACTGCGGGAGAAAGGACACACAGAGAGACAGGGCGCTTCTTGGTGGGACAGGGACTTAGGGAGGTGGGGGTGGGTAGGATCTTGGCATAGGGCGTGGGATTAGTCCTGAACAGGTGGCAAGCACCCTTTCCATGCAGCAGGAAGGGCAGCGCAAATGTACAAAGCATGTAGGTGGGGCGGCAGGAAAGTGAGGGCGTCCTTTCCTGATGGCCTCTATTTTCTCTGCAAAGTAGGAGGTGAGGTCAGCTTCCCAGGCTGGAGGCTGTAGGGGCCTGGGAGAGGTTTGGAAAGCACCATGGGGGATCGGAGAAGGGCCGGTGGGGAGAAGTGGAGGGATGGTTGATCTCTGCTGTGGCCTTTCCTTTGGCCCCTGCCCATGCAGCTGGATGTTTTCTCTGGTGGAATTCTGGTGTCCAGAGCTGGGGATGGAGACTCAGCTACAAAGCTGTGAGGCTTTCTGGGTTCAATGTGACTGAGGAGCAAGGTGGCGAGGGGTTGGCAGTGACAGCCAGAGAGTGGGTTAAATGAGGACTCATGGCCTCAGGCCAGATTAGGAAGGGATGGAGATCAGCACGCAGGAGAGAGAGGTCTTAATGAGAATCAAAAGTGGGCATCGTGGGAGTGAACGAACAAGAGGAGGGAGTCTGCCAGGGCCGGGGATGGGATGGTGATGGTGGGACTGCAGGGGTGGGCACCGGAGTGGCCGCTGGGTTGAGGTCAGGGTGGTAGGTGGGTGTCCCCATGGTGGGGTGCAACTTGGGATGGAGAGGGGAGAGTGGGAGCTGGGAGCACTCGGTGAACCAGTGTGGAGGAGGGCCTGGGTGGGGGGGCGATCAAAGCAGCACGGAGAGATGGGGGGCTCAGGACAGCAAGGAGGAGACTCTTTTGTTCAAGGCAGGAAGGGCAAGAAAAAATGAAGTCTGGAAAGTGAATTTATAGGAAAAAGAGCAGTCCTGAGTCCCAGGATGTCAGAGGCGAGCCTGGAGACCATTAGGTACATTTCATAGTGGGGGAAATTGAGGCTGGGAGAGGTGACCTGAGATGCTCTGGCTAATTAGCAGCAGGAAAGACGTTACCCTAACGCTAGGCAAGTGCTTCTTCACTGTACTGAGATTGTGGACCCACAAGCCTTTAGTGCTAAAAGTCATCTTAGAAATCATCTTTCATTTAAAGCTGAGCAAGCGGAAAACTGGGAAAATTAAGGGAATTTTAGTAGAGCTGGGACCAAACCCAGGTTTCCTGACTCTTGGGTTATTGCATGGGATAGAAAAGAAAGTGTGTTAGAGAGGGAACAAGAAGGGTAGAGTGTGTGGATGTGTGTGTGTGTATGTGCGTGGGGGTGTGTGTACAAGCACGTGTGCACGCGTGAAGTCACATTCACACATCTGTATTCGTAAGAAAGATGAACCAAGATAGTGTTTCTCTGTCAGAAGAAAAGAATGCTGTTGCTTTTGTAAAGGGTGACAGTCAATGCTTTTCTTTGCCAGGAGGGGAGATGGGAAAAATAAGTCACCGGTTCTGTATCTCCTGATTCCAGTGGATGCACACCGGGCAGGCAGTGACCTGGGCTCCCAGTGTGCTTTGTGCTCTTGCTGTACACTGGAGCTGCCTGGACTGGGGCCATCCTGCTCTAACCAGTAGGCTTGCAGGCCCAGACTCCCCGTTGCTCATATTAGCACCAACATACCTACACTGGACACATTTGATGAGTCAGGGCTAGTGTGAGTTTGCTCAGGCAGCCCTAGTAAAATACCACAGACTGGAGGGTTTATAAAATAGAAATTTATTTTTTCCCAGTTCTGGAGGCTAGAAGTTCAAGAACAATGCATTGGAAGGGTCAGTTTCTTCTGGAGCCTCTCTCTTTGGCTTGTAGACGGCCATCTTCTCCCTGTGTTTTCTCGTGGTCTTTCCTCTGTGTGTTTCTCTGTCCTAATCTCTTCTTATAAAGAGACCAGTCACGTTGGATTAGGACCCATTTTAAAGACCTCATTTTAACGTAATCTCCTCTTTAAAGATCCTATCTCCAAATACAGTCATATGCTGAGGTATTAGGGGTTAGGACTTACACATTTAATTTTGAGGGACAGGGGCTTCCCTGGTGGCGCAGTGGTTAAGAATCGACCTGCCAATGCAGGGGACACGGGTTTGCGCTCTGGTCCAGGAAGATCCCACATGCTGTGGAGCAACTAAGCCCATGCGCCACAATGACTGAGCTCGCAAGCCACAACTACTGAGCCCGCTTGCCTAGAGCCCGTGCTCTGCAACAAGAGAAGCCATCGCAATGAGAAGCCCGTGCACTGCAATGAAGAGTAGCCCCCGCTCGCCGCAACTAGAGAAAGCCCGCACCCAGCAACGAAGACCCAACGCAGTCAAAAATAAATAAATAAATAAATTTATAAAAAAAATTTTTTTTGAGGGACAAAATTCAGCCCAACATGGAACTATTTTTGTTGCAAGGCCTAGAACCCTACTCAAGTGAACCATGTAAAAAGAGGGTTTATTGCTAAGGATTAGGCTATCTCATGAGAATTGTAAACTGGAAAGCAACTCCTCCCATCTCTTCCCTCTCTGGGGTGGTGGTTTTAAACCATGGTCACAAATTCTTTGACCCCCTCCACCTCCCATAGAGTGGTGGGTCTATATCCCCGCCCCTTGAATCTGGGTGGGCTTATGACTGCTTCAACCAATAGAGTATGACAGAAATGTTGCTATGTGACTTTAAGGATGGGTCCTAAAAGGCCACGCAGCTTCTGGCTTGTTCACTGAAACACTCACTAGAGGAGACCTGACTCTCTTGTAAGAAGTTTAATGACTCTGAAACGCCATGCTGGAGAGACCACAGGTAGGCACTCTGGTTTATAGCCCCAGCTGAGCCTGGCTTCCAGCTGTCCCTGCCAAGGTGCCAGACACAGGAGTGAAACCATCTCTGATATGCCTGCACCAGCCCAAGTGCTAGCCGATTACCACACAGCGACTGCTGCTTGTATCAGGCAGAACAGAAGAATCACCCAGCTGAGCACTGCTTGAATTTCTAATCCACAAATTCATGCTATATAATAAATGGTTGTCATTTTGAGCCACCAAATTTTGCAGTAGTTTGACATGCAGAAATAAGTAAGCAGAAACACCAGAAGTCTGCTTCTTTCTTCTTTTTCCCTTCCTGTTGGTTTTTCCTGTCTACTCATATTTCCTGCTCCTGCATAAATTTAACCTGCACGTGGCCATGACTTGTTGTGGTCCCAAGTTATCCAAGCAAGTTCCTGCCTTAGCCCCCGCATCTCTTTGATTAGAGTCTCCGTATTAGTCAAAATACTTGAGAATCAGATCAGCCAATGCTAGGGGCAGGGCCATGTGTTACAGGGAATGGGTCATGTCTCCTGGAAGTTGGGGCCCAGCAGACCCAGAACCTTATCTATGCAGTGTCCACTTCAATGGAAAAGGGTCCTGTGATCATCCAGTTTATTCTCCTATCCCACCAGGAATTCTTTTGTTGATATCAGAAAGATACAATCCCCATAGCTTCTTTTTAATACCTCCTGGATCAGTTCATCATGTGAGGTAGCCCACTTGCCATGGATCACTTCTGCTTGTTTAAGATTTCTACAGGTGGAGCTGAAATTTGTTTTCCTCTGTCTTTTAGTCTCTGGTTTTCATCCTGCCCTCAGCAGTCATGTAGAGTAGTGATTTTCTCTTTTAGCAGACAATATTTGAAATTCTTGAACCCCTCATTTTAAGGCTTAATCTCTTCATAGCAAACCTGGGACTCAGGTGTAATGACCAGAATGGGTGATCAGAGAGGGGGGAGGGGGAGGGGAGCTGATTTTTCTCAACTGCAAGTTCTTTTTTATCCTATATTTGTTCTTTACTGATTTTCACAAGAGATCATATCTGGCTTGGGCTTCCTTTTCTGTATTAGTTTTGTAGGGCTGCCATAGCAAATTACCACAAGCTGGATGGCTTAAAACAACAGAAATGTATTCTCTAATGGTTCTGGAGGTCAGAAGTCCAAGATCAAGGTGTTGTCAGGGTTGGTTCCTTCTGGATGCTTAGAGGGAAAATCTGGTCCACGCTTCTCTCCTAGCTTATGGTGGTCTCCAGCAACCCTTGGTGGTTTTTGGCTTGTAGATGCATCACTCAATCTCTACCCCTGTCTTGACATGATGTTCTTTCTTGTGTCTTCTGTGTCTACGTCCAAATTTCCCTCTTCTTTTAAGGATACCAGTCATTGAATTAGGGTCTACCCTAATCCAGTATGACCTCATCTTAATTAATTACATATGAATTATTTTTTCCCCAAATAAGGTCATATTCTGAGATTCCAGATGAACATGAATTTTGGTGGCCACTATTCGACCCTGTACTCTGTCTTCCCTCCCTTCTTCCATTTCTCTCTCCTTCCTTCTTTTTTCTCCTCCATCCATATCTCCCCGCTGGAAGCATAAAGATGAGTGCCCAGTGTTGTTGGAGGGGTCATTGTTTTTGCACTGTGCCTGGTGCAGCACCATGTGTAATTCAGTTGGAGGTCAGAAAACCTTCAGAAGGCAGGGACCATGTGACTGCTTGTAGATGAGTTGAAAATCACTCAGTGTTGATACCTGGATTAGATGTTTTAGCAGCTGTTGCTCAAGAAGAAGGAAAGAAAGAAGAGGGGGAGGATAAGAAAAAGAAAAATACAGTTTGTGAACTGCAATAATTTTTGCACTTTGCCTGCCTGACTTTGGGGAGCTCAACTTGAGATGAGAGATTTTCCTCTTCAGGAATAAAGATGAGTCAGAGTCAAGCAGCAATCATGCTTCCTTTTGTCTGAGATTCTCTCAATACCACACTCAGTGTCAAAGCCATTGTTGGATCCTTCTAGACTTTTGCTGGCCAATAACGTAGCCACTAGCCACAGTGAAATGACAATGTGCTCCAAGTACAAAATACACACCGGATTTCTAGTACTTAGTGTGAAAACAAAGAATGTAAAATATTCCATTAATAATTTTTACATTGATTATATGTTGAAATGATAATATTTTGGATATGTAGGGTTACATAAAGTACAGGCGTACCTCAGAGATATTGTGGGTTCAGTTCCAGACCACTGCAATAAAGCAAATATTGCAATAAAGCAAGTCACACGAAGTTTTTGGTTTCCCAGTGCACGTAAAAGTTATGTTTACACTATACTATAATCTATTAAGTGTGCAAAAGCATTATGTCTAAAAAGACAATGTACACTTCCAAAACTATGTTGAATAATAGTGGTGAGAGTGGGCAACCTTGTCTTGTTCCTGATCTTAGAGGAAATGGTTTCGGTTTTTCACCATCGAGAACGATGTTGGCTGTGGGTTTGTCATATATGGCCTTTATTATATTGAGGAAGGTTCCCTCTATGCCTACTTTCTGGAGAGTTTTTATCATAAATGGGTGTTGAATTCTGTCGAAAGCTTTTTCTGCGTCTATTGAGATTATCATATGGTTTTTATCCTTCAATTTGTTAATATGGTGTGTCACATTGATTGATTTGTGTATATTGAAGAATCCTTGCATTCCTGGGATAAACCCCACTTGATCATGGTGTATGATCCTTTTAATGCGCTGTTGGATTCTGTTTGCTAGTATTTTGTTGAGGATTTTTGCATCTACGTTCATCAGTGATACTGGCCTGTAGTTTTCTTTCTTTGTGACACCTTTGTCTGATTTTG
This sequence comes from Balaenoptera acutorostrata, assembly GCF_949987535.1. NCBI lineage: Eukaryota > Metazoa > Chordata > Mammalia > Artiodactyla > Balaenopteridae > Balaenoptera > Balaenoptera acutorostrata. The sequence continues at coordinate 27,853,907 of NC_080083.1, forward strand.
GTATCAGGGTGACGGTGGCCTTGTAGAATGAGTTTGGGAGTGTTCCTCCCTCTGCTACATTTTGGAAGAGTTTGAGAAGATAGGTGTTAGCTTTTCTCTAAATGTTTGATAGAATTCGCCTGTGAAGCCATCTGGTCCTGAGCTTTTGTTTGTTGGAAGATTTTTTTTTTTTGGCTGCATTGGGTCTTCGTTGCTGTGAGGCGAGTGGGGGCTACTCTTTGTTGCAGTGTGCAGGCTTCTCATTGCGGTGGCTTTTCTTGTTGCAGAGCACGGGCTCTAGGCACGCGGGCTTTGGTAGGTGCAGCACACAGGCTCAGTAGTTGTGGCTCACAGGCTCAGTAGTTGTGGCATGTGGGCTCAGTAGTTGTGGTGCATGGGCTTAGTTGCTCCGCGGCATGCGGGATCTTCTTGGACCAGGGATCGAACCCGTGTCCCCTGCATTGGCAGGCAGATTCTTAACCAGTGTGCAACCAGAAGCCCTGTTGGAAGATTTTTAATCACAGTTTCAATTTCAGTGCTTGTGATTGGTCTGTTCATATTTTCTATTTCTTCCTGTTTCAGTCTCGGAAGGTTGTGCTTTTCTAAGAATTTGTCCATTTCTTCCAGGTTGTCCATTTTATTGGCCTATAGCTGCTTGTAGTAATCTCTCATGATCCTTTGTATTTCTACAGTGTCAGTTGTTACTTCTCCTTCTTCATTTCTAATTCTGTTGATTTGAGTCTTCTCCCTTTTTTTCTTGATGAGTCTGGCTAATGGTTTATCAATTTTGTTTATCTTCTCAAGAAACCAGCTTTTAGTATTACTGATCTTTGCTATCATTTCCTTCATTTCTTTTTCATTTATTTCTGATCTGACCTTTATGATTTCTTTCCTTCAGCTAACTTTCGGGGTTTTTTGTTCTTCTTTCTCTAATTGCTTTAGGTGTAAGGTTAGGTTGTTTATTTGAGATTTTTCTTGTTTCTTGATGTAGGCTTGTATTGTTATAAACTTCCCTCTTAGAACTGCTTTGCTGCATCCAATAGGTTTTAGGTCATTGTGTTTTCATTGTCATTTGTTTCTAGGTATTTTTTGATTTCCTCTTTGATTACTTCAGTTTTAGCCATGGCAATCACAGAAGAAAAAGAAATAAAAGGAATCCAAACCAGAAAAGAAGAAGTAAAACTGTCACTGTTTGTAGATGACATGATACTATACATCGAGAATTCTAAAGAGGCTACCAGAAAACGAATAGAGCTAATCAATGAATTTGGTAAAGTAGCAAGATACAAAATTAATGCAGAAATCTCTTGTGTTCCTATACAGTAATGATGAAAAATCTGAAAGAGAAATTAAGGAAACTCTCCCATTTACCATTGCAACAAAAAGAATAAAATACCTAGGAATAAACCTACCTAGGGAGACAAAAGACCTGTATGCAGAAAACTATAAGACACTGATGAAAGAAATTAAAGATGATACAAACAGATGGAGAGATATACCATGTTCTTGTATTGGAAGAATCAACATTGTGAAAATGACTATACTACCCAAAGCAATCGACAGATTCAGTGCAATACCTATCGAACTACCAATGGCATTTTTCACAGAGCTAGAACAAAAAATTTCACAATTTGTATGGAAATACAAAAGACCCTGAATAGCCAAAGCAATCTTGAGAAAGAAAAATGGAGCTGGAGGAATCAGGCTCCCTGACTTCAGACTATACTACAAAGCTACAGTAATCAAGGCAGTATGGTACGGGCACAAAAACAAACATATACATCAATGGGACAGGATAGAAAGCCCAGAGATAAACCCATGCACATATGGTCATCTTATCTCTGATAAAGGAGGCAAGAATATACAATGGAGAAAAGACAGTCTCTTCAATAAGTGGTGCTGGGGAAACTGGACAACTACATGTAAAAGAATGAAATTAGAACACTCCCTAACACCATACACAAAAATAAACTCGAAATGGATTAGAGACCTAAATGTAAGGCCAGACACTATAAACTCTTAGAGGAAAACATAGGCAGAACACTCTATGACATAAATCACAGCAAGATCCTTTTTGACCCACCTCCTACAGAAAGGGAAACAAAAACAAAAATAAACAAATGGGACCTAATGAAACTTAAAAGCTTTTGCACAGCAAAGGAAACCATAAACAAGACGAAAAGACAACCCTCAGAATGGGAGAGAATATTTGCAAATGAATCAACGGACAGAGGATTAATCTCCGAAATATACAAGCAGCTCATGCAGCTCAATATCAAAAAAACAAACAACCCAATCCAAAAATGGGCAGAAGACCTAAATAGACATTTCTCCAAAGAAGATATACAGATGGCCAACAAACACATGAAAGGATGCTCAACATCACTAATCATTAGAGAAATGCAAATCAAAACTACAATGAGGTATCATCTCACACCAGTCAGAATGGCCATCATCAAAAAATCTACAAACAATAAATGCTGGAGAGGGTGTGGAGAAAAAAGAACCCTCTTGCACCATTGGTGGGAATGTAAATTGATACTGCCACTATGGAGAACAGTAGAATAGAAAAATAGAATTACCATATGACCCAGCAATCCCACTACTGGGCATATACCCTGAGGAAAGCATAATTCAAAAAGAGAAATGTACCACAGTGTTTACTGCAGCACTATTTGCAATAGCCAGGACATGGAAGCAACCTAAGTGTCCATCAACAGATGAATGGATAAAGAAGATGTGGCACATATATACAATGGAATATTACTCAGCCATAAAAAGAAACAAAACTGAGTTATTTGTAGTGAGGTCGATGGACCTAGAGTCTGTCATACAGAGTGAAGTAAGTCAGAAAGAGAAAGACAAAAACTGTATGCTAACACATATATATGGAATCTAAAAAAAAATCATTCTGATGAACCTAGGGGCAGGACAGGAATAAAGACGCAGACATAGAGAATGGACTTGAGGACACAGGGAGGGGGAAGGGTAAGCTGGGATGAAGTGAGAGAGTGGCATGGACATATATACACTACCAAATGTAAAATAGATAGTTAGTGGGAAGCAGCTGCATAGCACAGGGAGATCAACTTGGTGCTTTGTGGCCACCTAGAGGGCTGGGATAGGGAGGGTGGGAGGGAGACGGAAGAGGGAGGGAATATGGGGATATATGTATATGTATAGCTGATTCACTTTGTTATACAGCAGAAACTAACACAACACTGTAAAGCAATTATACTCCAATAAATATGTTAAAAAATAATTTATATATAAAAAAAGGACAATGTACATAACTTAATTAAAAATACTCTGTTGCTAAAAAATGCTAACCATCATCTGAGACTTCAGTGAGCTGTAATCATTTTGCTGGTGGAGGGTCTTGCCTCAGTGTTGGCTGCTAACTGGTCAGGGTGGTGTTTGCTGAAGGCTGGAGTAACTGTGTCAATTTCTTAAAATAAGACAAAAATGAAGTTTGCCATTTTTTCTCCCTTTCGTGAATGATTTCTCTGTAGCATGCAATGCTGCTTGATAGTATTTTACTCACAGTAGAAATTCTTTCAAAATTGGAATCAATCCTCTCAAACCCTCCCACTGCTTTATCTACTAAGTTTATGTAATATTCTAAATCTCTTGTTGTCATTTCAACAATTTTCCCAACATCTTCACCAGGCATAGACTGCATCTCAAGAAACACCTTTCTTTGCTCATCTGTAAGAAGCAACTCTTCATCCATTAAAGTTTTATCATGAGATTACAGCAATTCACTCTCATCTTCAGACTCCATTTCTAATTCTTGTTCTCGTGCTATTTCCACCACAGCTGCAGTTACTTCATCCATTGAAGTCTTGAACCCCTCCAAGTCATCCATCAGGGTTGGAATCAAATTCTTCTAAACTCCTGCTAATGTTGATATTGTGACCTCTTCCCATGAATCATGTATGTTCTCAATGGCATCTAGAATGATTAATCTTTTCCAGAAGATTTTCAATTTAGTTTGCCCAGATCCACCAAAGGAATCACTATCTATGGCTATAGAAATAAAGCGATAGCCTTACAAAATGTGTTTCTTAAACAATAAGATTTGAAAGGGGAATTTACTCCTTGATCCATGGGCTGCAGAATGGATGCTGTGTTAGCAGGCATGAAAACAACATTAGTCTCATTGTACATCTTCATCAGAACTTTTGGATGACAAGGTGCATTGTTAGTGAGCAGTAATATTTTGAAAGAAATCTTTTTTATTTTTTTCCCTGAACAGTAGGTCTCAACAGTGGGCTTAAAATATTCAGTAACCCATGTTGTAAACAGATGTGCTGTCATCCAAGCTTTGTTATTCCATTTATAGAGCACAAGCAGAATAGATTTAGTATAATTTTTAAGGGCCCTAGGACTTTCAGAATGGTAAATGAGCATTGGCTTCTACTTATATTCACCAGCTTGCATTAGCCACTAACAAGAATCAGCCTGTCCTTTAAAGCTTTGAAACCAGGCACTGACTTCTCTTCTCTAGTTATGAAAGTCCTAGATGGTATCTTATTCTAATCAAAGGTTGTTTCATTTACATGGAAAATCTGTTGTTTAGCATAGCCACCTTCATTAATGATCTTAGCTAAATCTTCTGGATAACTTGCTGCAGCCTCTACATCAGCACTGGCTTCTTCACCTTGCACTTTAATGTTATGAAGATAGCTTCTTTCCTTAAACTCATGAACAACCCTCTGTTAGCTTCAAACTTTTCTGTATCTTCCTCACCTCTCTCAGACTGCACAGAATTGAAGAGAGTTAGGGCCTTGCTCTGGATTAGGCTTTGGCTTAAGGAAATGTTGTGGCTGGTTTGATCTTCTCTCCAGACCACTAAAACTTTTTCCGTATCAGCAATACAGCTGTTTTGCTTTCTTATCATTCATGTGTTTACTGGAATAGCACTTTTAATTTTCTTCAAGAACTTTTCCTTTGCATTCACAACTTGGCTAACTGTTTAGTGCAAGAGGCCTAGCTTTTGGCCTATCTTGGCTTTCAACATGCCTTTCTCACTAAACATAATCCTTTATAGCTTTTGATTTAAAGTGAGAGATGTGCGACTCTTCCTTTCACTTGAACACTTAGAGGCCATTGTGGGATTATTAACTGGCCTAATTTCAATATTGTTGTGTCTCAGGGAACAGGGAGGTCTAAGGAGAGGGAGAGAGACATGGGTCGGTGGAGCAGTCAGAACACACATAACTTTTATCGATAAAGTTCGTCATCTTATCTGGGTGCTGTTCATGGTGCCCCAAAACAATTACAGTAGTAACATCAAAGATCACTGATCACAGATCACCATAACAAATATAATAATAGTGAAAAAGTTTGAAATATTGTGAGAATTTCCAAAATGCGACCTGAGACATGAAGTGAGCAAACCCTGTTGAAAAATGGCACCGATGGACTTGTTCAATGCAGGGTTGCCACAGACCTTCAATTTGTAAAATATGCAATATGTATGAAGTGCAATAAAGTGAAATGCAATAAAATGAAGCCTGCCTATATTAAAATCAATTTCATCTGTTTCTTTTTACTTTTAAAAAAATGTGGCTGCTGGGAAATTTTGAGCTATGTGACATGATGATCTTTCTACTGGGCAGCGCTGTTGTAGTCTGAAGCAATGTGATAAAAAAACTTATCTGCAGGGTTTGAATCTTAGCTTTGCCACTGACAAATTGGGGAAGACACTGTCTCTCTGGGCTTTATTTTCCTCCTCTGTGAAATGGCTGTGATGTGATAAAGATTACTACCCCACCTCCCTCTGGGAATCCCTACCAGCATCAAAGGTTTGTGACTGTGAAATGCAGCACAAATGTTCTTTGATCAGCATCAGCTGCAGCAGCAACAGACAGCATCACTGTCACAACCACCACGTCCATCACTATCACCACCACCACTACCATCACCACCACCACCACCATCACCACCAACACCACCTCCATCACTATCACCACCATCACCATCACCACCACCACCACAACCATCACCATCATCACCACCATCACCACCACCACCAACACCACCACCACCAGCATCATCACCATCATCACCACCAACACCATCATCACCAACACCACCACCATCACCATCACCACCACCACCATCATCACCACCACCCCCATCACCATCATCAACACCATCACCACCACCACCATCAGCACCACCGCCACCACCATCACCACCATCATCACCATCACCACCACCACCATCACCACCATCACCACCACCACCATCACCAACATCACCACCGTCACCATCATCACCACCATGACCACCACCACCACCACCACCACCATCATCACCACCACCCCCATCACCATCATCAACACCGTCACCACCATCACTACCACCACCATCATCACCACCACCACCATCACCATCACCACCATAACCACCACCACCATCATCACCACCACCACCACCATCACATCCATCATCACCATCATCACCACTATCATCACCACCACCATCATCACCACCATACCAACCATCATCACCACCATTACCACCACCACCATCATCACCATCACCATCCATCATCACCACCATCACATCAATCATCACCATCATCACCACCACCATACCAACCATCATCACCACTATCACCACCACCACCACCATCATCACCAACACCATCACCATCACCACCACCATCACCATCATCACCACCATAACCACCACCACCATCACCATCATCACCACCACCATCACCATCACATCCATCATCACCATCATCACCACCACCATCATCACCATCATACCAACCATCATCACCACCATCACCACCACCACCACCATCATCACCACCACCATCACCATCACCACCACCATCACCATCATCACCACCATCACCACCACCACCATCACCATCATCACC